>NW_010197070.1:56184-61886 GCF_000695765.1 Mesitornis unicolor
GGATTTAAAAACCAGGCCTGTAGGGTTTTGTAATACAAGCTTAGACCGTGCAGACAAAATGGGGTTTAACAGACTCTGCAGAGCCAAAATCTACACCAGAAGGCTCCACTGATTTCAATGAACCTCGCACAGATGTGAGAGTGTAGATGTTGTTCACATATTCTCTCAGAAACTGCCATTGTGCATGTAGCTGAAGAACATCTCTTAGAAAAACTTAGAGAAGATAATTTAAAACAGATGGGAGCAAGAAATAATAAAGCCAGGCCATATGGGTAGAGTGGACCTGTTCGAGGCAAGTGCAGCCAACTGTGTTATGATGTAGTAATGTGTGAAAGAGGCTGCACTAATGTATGGACTATCTGTAAGTGGAATTTTTTCATGATTGAATCAAGAAAAGGAAATGTACTCTGTCCAAAAAGTAATAAAAACCATATTTCAGAAAGATCCATGTTGAGTTCTCATATCAAATAATGTCAAAAATAGCTCACCATCCAAACTAGGATCATGCCTTTTGTTATTTATTCTTAAAACACTTATTTAGGTTTTAAAATGTTCTCCTTAAATCTCCAGCTGGTAGAGTCTATTTTTTTTTTCCATTTAAAAATCTCTTTGGGCTGCAGCAAAAGTAGATAGTAGCTGCAATTAGCCATTTAAGTCAAACAATCCAATCTCTGTTAGCAATAGACATGTATCTCTGGTTTTCAGCTAGAATGTTTTGCTTTACTTTTCCACGGACATTTTAGGATAACCTTCCAAAAATAGATGTAACTAAAAGGTAATACTTCTAGTGGTAAAAATGTTACACTTTTTGCAATATTGTATAGTCCACAGTAAAAGCCAGCATAGGAACAGTCATCAATTATTCTATGAACAGAAGGTATTATAAAATTAATTTTAAAACAACAGTACTTACTCCAAGCTATTTTCAGTTGAAATTTTGGCTCTGGCATTGACTAAAAGTGAAAATATTTATTCAGGCAGCTAACTGGCCTATCAAACACGCAGTATCCAGAAGATCTCATGACAGAGCAAACACTCACATGAGTGCGAGGGGAGCGCACTGCATTTTAGCTGGACTGCAGCATGCCAGGGCTCCGCAGAATGAGACCTGGGTAAGAGCAATGACATTTAGCAAATTACTGTAGCAAACTGATAAGGGCATGATCCTTTTTTATGCTGAAGATCATGCATAATGCCTGCTGTGCCTCAGTACCTTTTCATAAATATAGAATGAAAGCTCACGGCAAGATCCTGACAGATGCCACTGAGCAAGAAATGATTCCCCCTGCCCCAGGCGACCGCATTAACGCAGCCGGGTTGTACGTTGCAGCCTCATGTTGTAAAGTTATGGCTGTTCATCCTTCCTGCACAGCTCAGGAGAGGACATAGCATTTGTGTAGGACAGAAAGTTGGATGAAGAGATGATTTTTGTATAGCGAGATTAACTCTTATTGCATTATGGTTGGACTAAAACAAATGGGTTTTGACACGAATGTTTTTTGACAAAAACAAAATACATTCTTTTTTAGGTAGTGTGTGATCCTGTGCTACTTGTATGTGTGCATGTACAGAAGAATACATATATATATAGAGAGAGAGAGGTAAAGAGAGTGTGCTTTGGCAAAAAAGGCATTTTAGAGAGATTTATAAAGGAGTCTTTGGCATCTAGGGAGAAATACTATTATAACATATGTTCCATGTGTATCTGGTGAGAGACTATGGCTGAAACAAGAATAATTGAGAGATGCTCTTTTCCTACATAGCAAGACCTAATCCTGACCCATTGAGGTCATCCGGGGCATTTTCCAGCAAAGTCCCTGGAGACAGGACCCCAGCCAGTGCCAGTGAGATAACGGCACGTGATGTGCACACGGGTGAGACAATGGCATGTGGATAATCTCGCAGAGAAAGTCCATGGATCCCCTGCTGAAAGATGGGAAAGGAAGGGCACCACATTCCTATTGCACACCAGCCCCAAAGGATGTTAGAGCTTCAAGATCTGACAGATAATTAGCTAAAGGACTGTCCGACTTATGGACATAAGTTTCTCTTTCTGTGACTCCATGCTGTGGGCACACCAGTGCTTGTCCTTGGCACTTTGGCTAAACCAACGTGGTAGGGGGTTGGTCTGTAAGGTTGACCAGCAGAGCCCCACAGCATGGCAGAGAGGTGTCACTTCTCCACCCCTCCACCCCCAGCTTTTTAGCAGGAAAAGCACATAAATGGATGCTTCAAGGTCATATAAACATTTTCCCATCCTATTCAATAGAGATGGCAGTTGTCTAATATTTTACCTAAATGTCCTGGAGGAGGTTCATAGTTATGGGTCATAGACAATTTCCTAAATATCCCTTCCTTAGAAAAAAAATGAAGACATGCAGTCTGCCTAGAGGGTTTATCTGGATCATCTCCCTTTTGGTCAGGCTAAATCCTTCTCTCTCATTTCTAGTATCAATAAAGCCAAATTACTGTGCTGGTGAGAAGTGGCGTCGTGGTCTGGGTATGTTTCAGATATGTGTGCAGGAGTGAAGTATGCCAATAAAAAAGATAAAGGGTGATTGTTTGCGGTTTTTCAATTTTAGCACATTGTTCATGTCATTTCATATTATCCTATTTGAAAATTATTGCAAGTAGATTATAAATGTAGTGCTGTGCAATCCTCTCATGCCATAGCCCCTATTTTTTCTGACCACTCTCCTGCTCCAATGTTCTTTGGAGGTCAAGGGCAAGAGTGCCCCTGGGACACAAAAAAACCCAACTGTGCTTTTGCACAGAATGATAGCAGCTCTTTCTGGGAAATGTCTCTGATTACATAGCGCAGAAGAAGTAAGCATTTTGTCTAGGTTTTTGAGGGATCCCACATCAGAGGAAGGATGTAGCATAGCAGACTAAGCATCGTGTTAAGTGTTTGAGTTTTAAGTGAAGGTGCAGTTCTGTAGGTGCTGTCTGAGCATCTTGGCCACAATCAACCATTTCCCAAATGATATAAACTCCTCTGATTGGAAACAACTCTCTCTGGAGTCTTTTGTTACAAGCTCGGGGAGTGCCAACATCTCAAATCAGTGAATGCCCTCGTTGACAGCAAAAGATTTTTGTGGAAAAAGCCTATGCTATGGCAAAAAGATCTTTAGAAGAGGAGTGCGGGTCTCTTCAATGTCTCATGAACTTGGCAGAAATCAAGGAAGGATAAAGTTAGATTATATCTTCTGGCTAAGTGCTTATATCTTTTTGGTCAGAATAATACTGTTTTGTCAAAACAAAAAGTCTTCTGACAATTTTGATTGACTTGTTTCAGAAGATTATGAGAAACTTTTAATAATGTATTTTCTCTATTGTGATAGAAAGAAGAAATAAAAACAGTATGACAAAAACATTTCAGCTATATTCAAATGGGGATCGCTCAGGTGATGGGCAACTGTGTTTTTCCAAGCTGGAATTTTTAAACATTTTCTTTTAATTCTGACTAAGAATGGAAACAGAATCTGAAATGCCAGAATTTTCCATAGGATAGAAACCCCAAGTTTGCCTCAGACCTAGGACAGAAATGAAGATGAGAAGTTACAGCAAAATAGAATGTAAACACTTGGAAACTACAGATCCAGGCACTTCAGACCTCAAGCAATTTCTAGGTGCAGGTGGAAGCCACAGAATTGCATTCAAGGGTACATGTCCCAGAAGATGTCACTTTTCCCTCTTGCACTGCTGCTGCCTCAGAGGGACCGTGGTCGCTCTTTGCTATCACATGATTTTCAGAGAGCATCTGTGGGCACAAATCCCACAGGATTTATGGAAAAGGAAAATGGCTGAAGTGAACTGGGCTGAGGTAAAAAAAGAGCTGATCCATTGTAGCTGATGGCATTTCAGTGGTGAAGAAACAGAACTGGGTATATGAGTCATCCAAACAATACCTGGCTTACCATCAAAGGCAGGTGAGGAGTGGACAGGAAGGGTGAGGTTGGCAGCATTAGACACCAGTCTAACTGGACACGGTCCACCACCAGGTTCCTTATACATAAAGAGTATAAAAACACTCCTTTCTCATTTGTCCTGGCCATTAGAGGCTGTTCTGGTGGAGCTTACAGTTTGAGCTTAAAGTTCATCTTCAACATATAGGTACTGGTGTTCGGCACAGAGCTGGCACAGAAACCTTGCTATTTCTCTCGTGGCTTCCCTACCCACATTGAGTTTTCGCTGCTTAGAAGCTAATCACTCTAATCTGCATTCAAACAGAAACCTGTCCTGTTCAAGCTTGAAAACTTTTCAGTCAGCTTTGGGACACTCACCATAGCAGCAGAAGTACACCCCTCTGCCCTCAACCCATTGCCAGTTTGGAGTCCTTCTTGCATATATTTTGGACCTTCTCACACTGAATAATCCTACTTTTCTCTCCGTAAGACATTTCTGTTATAGGCCTGATCCTCTTCACCTTCAAAGCAAACCTCAAGGGAAAATGGTATTTCCAGATGTGTCTATGCAAAAAGAGACATGGGTTATTTTTGGATGTTCACAGAAACACTGTGGGTGGTTTTCAGGCTCTTTGCTGTAATTGATGGCACTGTGATGGGTCTGTATTGCCTTTTAAACACAGAAACTGAAACTTGTGTTCAAACCTGTATTGCAACAAGACAACATGGATCTAAGTCTGTGCTCTGGTGGGAGAAGGGATTGTGAGCATGCACAACTTGTAGAGTACAAGGTTCGAAATATGGGTTGCCTGTCCTGAGGATTCAGTCGAAATAAGGCAGCAGTTGTAAGGGGGGATGTTGTTTTTAGTGAAATCCAAGGTGGCAGCATCCTTGGAACGCAGCTCTTGTTTGTACAACGAAGCTTTTACACCAACATTTGCACGGCTCAACTTCTCCTCTTAAGCTTTTAAGACCCCGACCCCCTTTACAGTGATTTAAAGGGCACCGGTGATTTTACTCACCAAATATCTGCTGCTGTGTGAAGCAAATGCTGCATTAAGTGTGCAATCGCCTGCCTGCAAGATGGGTAAGGAGCATATGGCAGAGGGGGGAGAGGTTTTCACCAGATTAAATTTGGGCTGGGCACATAACAAGCGGTATACATTCTGCTGGCAGCTAAAGGAGTGCCACGAAAACTGCACCACCCCGTCACGCCCTCTGCTTATGCCCCTTCCACTACAGAAAGGGCTATTTTAGGAATGTTTAGGAGAGCAGAAAAATATGTAATTAGAACTATTTTTTACCCTTCTGTTAATAAAGTAAGGGGTCTTAATAGCTTTGGTCCATCATGGGCTTTAATTCTGACCAAAAATAGCCTTCTCTGTTCGTAAGAACATTACAACTGTAACTTCTGATAACTTGAGAGCTAGGAATGAGCACTGAGTATCTAAAAATGTCCCTTTTCTACAGCACTGAGAGATGAGGGCTATATCTGGATACGAAGCTATGGCATTTTTTACCATAAACAAATGCTGTCAATGACTGAGAGCTTTGATCTGCTGGACCACGAGCCAGAGCAGATTAAAAATTCCAATGCCAAAGCACTGGGGAGGGGGGAAGAGACAGGGCTTAACTGGGAGCCTATGGATTGCTGGCTCAAACAATTAGTGGATTGACTGCCGATGAAGCTAGGAAAGAATGTGTGCTGAAGTTGCTCATCACAGTGGAGGTGGGCTTTTTTGTATATGTGCACTCCCTCTCAATAATATGTATATTTATTTATATATATATATATAA
>NW_010197071.1:0-4849 GCF_000695765.1 Mesitornis unicolor
GAGTTTGCTTTGAGTCCCTGGGAAGAATTGTGGGTATGCAGCCACGCAGAGGCTGCTCCAGCCCCCAATCCTCTTGTGCTTGCGGGAAACAGAGATTTGTTGTATTTGTGGAGTCTGGACATGGTACTGCTCACTCATGTGAGGACTGGGGACTGAGCCATTTTCCAGGTTAATTTGCCATGATAACTGCTTAGAGCCCCGCAACGAATTCTGTCTTTTATTTGGCTAAAGTGGCAGAATTGACAACCTGATGTACAGACCAAGACCACGAAGGATATCTGACAGGTAATGTGAATGCATTGGACAGGATCTCATCACATGTGCTCAGGATTTAGAGTTAGTATAGAATAGAATCACAGAGTCATTAAGGTTGGAAAAGACCTCTAAGACCATCAAGTCCCACCGTCAACCCAACCCCACCATGGCCGCTAAACCACGTCCTCAAGTGCTACATCCACACGTTTTTTGGACACCTCCAGGGACGATGACTCCACCACTTCCCTGGACAGCCTGTGTTGCTATTGGGAATAAAATTAAATTAAACCCTCTTGGAAGCAGACATGGGTGACCACCTTGGAAAAATCTGAACTTCCCTTTGGTATTTGTTGATATCTGCTGAGCACGAGCTCCCAGGCCAGAGATGCCTTCAATCAGTTTAAGTTTTACAGTTCCTCGATTCCCATGGTCTTGGGAATTGAGCATTTCTGACCAGCATCACTGGAGGTTATGGCACAGCAAGCTTGCTTGTCAAGAGGGGAATCATCATGAATATCAGCTAAACCAACAAAAAGCTTGATGTTATTGTAAAACACTGTCATTCACAGCATTTTAACAAAAAGGCTTTGTCACGATTATAAGATAATGAAGTTTAACCCAAATATGTTTTGTAAAGGAAATATTCCACTCTGTTTAGCAGCACTAAGACAACACTGAGAAATCTAATTGATTTCCTTGTTTGCAGCAAAGAGAGATGCATGCTTCTTCCTGGCACAAACTGGTGGAAGATAAAAATGACTGTGCGGTTTATTGTGTTAAATAGAAACATCTGTTTTCTATATGTTGTGCCACACCTGATGTTAGAAAACAAGTGCAGTGCAAACACCTCTCTCCCATAATTTCTCATCAGTCAGCAGACTATGAAACACGGATGTCAAGGTAAGAAGCCCGGACTGTAGTGAACGGGTTTTTTTTTGTAACATCATTTGTTTGCTTTCTCTTTCAGCAGACCATAAAAACTGACTTAATGCATTGAAGTGTCCCCATCTTTGCATCTCTGGCTTTCACCCTGCCCCTAAGTACAGACCGTCGATTGATTTCATTGTGCTCTGCCAGTAGCTAATTCTTTGTATGTTGACAAAGGAAATACCATTCATGGTTCTCCCTGAAACGAAGTTACTGTCTGCAGCCAAGAGGCTCCTGGAATTTTCTTATCTTCCTCCATCTATCATGTAAATTATATATTTGTCCATAGCTCTGAAGTTGCAAAATAATTTCTATTTTAAACCCTGATTTTCCAGTCACCACAATGCTCTCAAGTGCTTTCCTTAAGGGCTCAGACATCCCAGTCTTGACTTTCCTGCCAGACAGCAGCAGTGCAAGGTGAGAGCTGCTACTGCTACCAAAAACCTCCTTGTGTAACATCCAAGGAGCCATCAGCATCCACGAATGACTTTTTCTGCCAGAAAAATTTGGTTTTACAAATCCTGGCCCATTTGGTCTGTGCACTGGGGAACTCCAGCAACGTCCTTGCTCTGAAATGTCCTGTGCCACCAACATGGAGACGGTCTAACACAGACCCACATCACAGAGGTGAAAAGTCAAGAAGGAACCTTCTGCTTTTTGTTTGATTGTTCTAGCAGTTTATGGCAAAAATTAAAAAATCTCATGTGCTTGGAAAGCTCAAGGACTTTTGCAAGTATTAAAATATGTGGGACTCCACAAAAGGCTTAAATTGAAGACCATGCTGGATGGTGGTGGACCTCAGCTGGCACTTACATGCGTTTATTGAATAAGGGCTTTATTGTACTGGGGCTTGAAGAAGGTTAACAACTCGTTGCACTACGCTAATAACCTGGTGTTAACAGTGACCTTGTCTCTTTGTTTGTCTGATTCAGTTACTGAATTCATTCATCTGTGCATTTAAATTAATATTCTGTGGCAGCATCTGCAGCTGAGATGTATATGTGCCGGGATGCAGATATGCTGGGATGCAGATATATGAGGCAACCAGGCAATGTGGTGCTGGTGACCTTCCCCTTATGCCAGGTACAGCTAATGGGTCTGATCCATGCCAGGAGACACACGGGATCCTGAAGAGGACAAGGTACTGTGTATCAGCACACGAGGAGAAGGGGGGTGCCTGGTCCAAAAATCAGGGAGGGCTCTGCCCTGTGGAGGAGGGCTGCGTCCCAGTTTACTGGGACAGAATCTTAGTTTTCTGTTCAGGAAAGCTGCATTTCTAAAAAGTCTTCAGCACTCCTTTTCAGTGGGAACAAGGTGATAAGACACTTGGGTTCTGTTTTTGGGCAGCAAGGACATGTGGTGATCGAGGTCTTGAGATAAACCGGTGCAGAGGGTGGGGGAAGCAGAAACCTGGGGCAGTTGACCCCAAGCTGACCCCAGACTGGCCAACAAAAATTATGGTATACTATAAATATCATGCTCACCTTGTTGGTAGAGCCTCAGGGAGAGGCTGCCACAGCCCCACTCATCACAGTGGCACATGAGGTTGGAGAAAACATGCTGTCAGTGCCTGAAAACCCTCTGGCAGACAGCAGCACACTCCACCTTGCCCTGACAGTGGAAGATGAAGGAGACGCAGTGGCAGAATACACGCTTGTGGGGAAGAGAAGGGCCCAGTGTTTTAGGAGCCTTATTTAGCTGTCATAAGGTATAAGCATGACTTAATTCCACTTACAGATGCTGGCAGAGGCTGGGAATACCCAGCTGTGCCCAAACGGAGCAAACAGTGGCTGCCGTCAGCTCAAGAGTGTAGGTTTCAGGTGGTTTTGCAGGGTGAGAAGGCTGTGGGGTGAAGGGGAGCCTGTGTTCAGCCCCCAGGAATGGCTGCCAGGGATTTTTAATTGGGAGTTTGGGGAGCTGCTGGAATGAAACAACATCCATCACCTGGAGCCAGAGAAAAAGCTGCTATTTATGGAGGCTTCTGAGTGTAAACTAAATTGTAGGCTGCACCTCGCTGAGGATCAAATGGACAACAATCCCCTGTGCCAAAGTAAGCCGGGCACGGTTAAAACTGGAGTTACTGTTTACATGTTAGTGATGAAGCGTGGGAGCAACCCAGCCCCAAAAGCTCCCAGGTTTGGCTGCTCACATCCCAGAGCCACGTCGGGTGAGCAGGGAGGGAGCAAGCTCCTGCTCAGAGCTGGAGAGCAGGGGATGTGCCTTGAGGGAAAAGCCCATGAGCAAGACAGAAAGATGCTCCAAAACAATGATAAGGAAGAAGAGAAGGGAAGGGGCTTGTACCTTGGGTGCTGGGAGTGGGACTGTGCAGAGAGAGCAATCTCCCTGTCCAGAGCAAGAGGGAGGAGAAGGAGCAACCATAGGGACCTGGCAGAGATCTGCCACTTGGACACTGCCTCCAGCACAGGAAAAAACATTACAGAAAGCCTCCAAACCTGCAAGGCACGTCTCAGTGTTTTGAAGCCAGCCTCTTGCCTTTGGCCTCTAACTCATTGTTTCCTTGCTTGAGTTTTGTCTTTATGGAGAGTGAATTTCCCTCATCCCAGACTTAGCCCTGGACCCGCATCAAGCTCTATGTGCTACAAGGAACTGCATGCCCTGAAACCATCTGGGGAGCCCCATCGGCCAAGCAGGGAATGGCTGTGAAGGTCCAGAGAAGGACGGGGGAGGAGTTCCTTGCTGTAAGCCTTCTGTCAGAATTGCACCTTCCAGTATTTTTCCTTCTGTTCGTGTTCAGTCGTGGAGTCTTTGCAATGTTTGGAGGATGAATAGCTCAGTGGAAATCAAATGAAATTCAAAGCGTTTTCCTTATGTTCCAAAAAGAGGATTTATTTAGTGGATTTAGGCAGTTTAAAATACACAGATCTGAGTGTTGTGGAAGGGGATATACAAGCAGGCATGACGTTCACAGTTCAAGGCATTTAGGAAACACAGGTGGTCTGGGAATTCCTGCAATAAAGCATCAGCTCCTGATCCTGCGGGCACTTTGTGGGCAGCTCTCCCGGCGGTTACGGGCACTTACTGGAGATAAACAATAAATAGCCGCAGGAAGCTCTCAGGAGACATACTGGGTGGGGAAGTGCTGCTGTTTCCCAAGGAGGTAAGTGCTTGTTTAGAGAAGGTATGGCTTTCACAAGGCCATGTGCTCCAATCAGTGAGGCATGGGATGTCTCGTGTCTTTTAGTGAGAACAGATTTTGCTCAGGGAAAGTTTCCTTTGGTTTTAGACTGTTCTGTTCTTCACACTTTCAAATATCTGCATCACCTTGCCTGCTGGGATGCAGCCTTCTCGCACGATGGTGATGCCACCTTCCAGGAGGAAGAATGAGAAAGTTAGGATAATCACCAAAGGGTGAAAGAAAGGGATGGGGTTATAAAGAAACATCTTGGACTTGTAAAGCCACCCAGATGCTCAGAACATCCAAGTAATAAAGGTGTGTAGGAAGAGGACCAGAAACTTTGTCAGAAAGCAGAAACACCCACCCAGCACTGACTTCACACTTTGTTCAAGAGTTTATTTTTCCACTAGAGGATTCCACTCAAATGACAACCCAGATTCAGCCAACACGAGCTCAGCTTGTGCCATTACATCCTGTAACACCTTCATTCTGGTGGTCTACAAGGAGCATACACCCTTCCTCTCAGCAGCA
>NW_010197072.1:0-36263 GCF_000695765.1 Mesitornis unicolor
GGGGGTGTCCGCGGCTGAACCCACGCCCCGCTGCGGAAGTCCCCGGAGGAACGCGGCTGTCCCCGCCGGTCGGGATGCCGGGAAGCCCGGGGAAGAGGGATGCTGGATGTCCCCAGGAGGGCTGCAGTGCCTCTGGGATGGACACAGCAGCGTTCCCTGGAGGGACACTGTGGATCCCCGGGAGAGACACCATCCCCTGGGAAGGCCGTCCCCCAGAGTCCCCGGCGGGATGGCTTGCTGGCTCTGCGGCAAGGACACGCAGGGTTTCCATGGGAGATGGCTTGCAGGGCACCAGGGCCCACGGAGAAATGTGCCACCGAGCCTGGGAAGCAGGTGCTGGTGTTCGCAGTGGGACAGCCTGCAGGATACCGGGGCTTCTCGGAGGCACCTGCAGCCTGGGGAGCTCCTGCTCACCTCCCTGGGAGCGTGGGGGCCAGAGACCACTGCTCAGCCCCCGAGTCCCAGCAGGGACTGGTGAAGAAGAGGGATAAGTCATCCAGGAGAAAACTGACTTGGCTTCAGCACGATGACATCACCTCTGATACAAGGACATCGCTGCCAGTACGATGACACACTCTTCGTGCGGTGACAGAAGGAGCTGACTGCAGCTCGAACCAGTGTCCCCAGCTCCCCTCACCTGGGCGCGCGCTGTGAGCTCAGGAGCGCCGGGTTTCCTCATCCATGGAAGCAGCAGGAGACCACATGCAGAGTCTGCAGAGATGCAACTGCGAGAAGTCGCAGAAAGAGCGATCCTCACACCTCCAGCACCCACGGGTGGCGGGGGTAGGCACAAGTGTGGGGGGAAGCGGGATGAGGCCTCTTCTTGTGGCATCATGTTGTACATAGCCTTGCCTTTGCCAGCAAGGTAGACGGAGAAGAATAACCTCCAAAGCTTGCTAATAAAATATTAGCACGTTCTGGTACCTTGCTTTTTATTTCACTGAGGTGACCTGGGATCAGTTCTGCTCTGAGGGAAATTAATGTCCCAGTCTGGCACAGGCCACACCAGATCCCAACTGCTGCCAGGTCTGCTGCCCACAAACCCTTTGAAAAACCAGTTACTTCACACTGTGGGTCCCAGCAAAAGGGCTCCCAATGAGGCTGAGCATGAGATACCCCTCCTCCCCTTGCAGGCAAGGTCGGTAGATCATTTTAGGTGCAAGGGAACTGTTCGCGCTGCAGAACTGGGGCTTTGGATATATGTCAAATGCAGATATAGATGTAGGTATCGATATGGGCACCTGAATTTTGAAATATTACTTGCTGTGACTTCTAAACGTTTCTATGTAGCAGCTAAAAATGCCAAGAAAGATGTTCCCAGACACTTCATTAAATCCTTGTCTTGGGTTGAAGTGGTGATCCTGGTTTTACTGCAGTTGAGATTAGGCCTTTTTATATGCTGCAGAGGACAGAGACAAAGGAGGAGGAGGAGGAGGGCCTAAGATGGTCATAACTCAGAGAAATCAGACTCGATCCTGCCATGCTTCCTCACCCGGAGCTTCTTGGGTTCTGTTAACACGGGTCCCGGTGCAAAGATGTATTACAGCACTGGGAATAATGCCGAGTCTTCCTGACCAAGAGAGAAACCCCGAGGACCCAGCCTGCCTTTTGGATTCTCCATCCCAACCAGTGCCGACATTGAAGGAACAGCAGAACTGGAAGGGGAAGATTGGTTCTTTCAGAATTTGCTTGCCTTTTTCAGCCAAAGCCCTGAAATACTGATATCTGCTGCTGACCCACAGTTGACTATGTATAAATTCCACTGATAGGGGTTTTTTCAGGATCTGTGGCTGGGGGTTGTTGGCCTTCTGCACTCACAGTGCTGAGGCAGGAGCAGTTTTGTGTGCAACAAGGACAGCAATATTAGGACCTTTTTTAAAAAACAGTGTTTGATGGGAAGATTCTTGAGTAAAATGCACCACATAACAGGGTAATTTAGTCTCTTAAGTAGCAAGAGAGAAATTAAGGACTCAACCTAACGCTATGTTACTCAGTCACCAACCCCACGTCTCTGAGGGAAGGTGGGAAGCTCCTGCCCACAGCACTGTGCACGGCAGCACTGGCCCAGGCGGCTTATTCTCAGTGAGCCCAATTTATTTAGTGCCTCGAAATGTGAAGACATCGCTTTGAGAAGCACCAGCAAGGCAGATAAAATATTATGCTTCAACATGCACAATTTTAAATTTCAAAAGCTGGTGGATTGGCTGTATTACTTTTAAAAGACAAACATTTTTCTCACCCATAGTTTAATGCATTAATTCATTTTTGCAGTCCAAGTGCTAATATTAACTAATACAACTTTTTTTTTAATGTCCCTCCTTTCAGGAAATAATAGTGCATTTTTTAGGGTTCTTCTTTAATATTGCATTATTACTATACTTTTTGTTTGCCCTCCTTGGGCAAAGCTGCCCTTCCTCCTTTCCCTAGCGAGGAGCAAGTGTTTGTGCAGGGACGAGGGAGAAGGAAAAGCTCATTTACACAGAGAAGGGACAAAGAAGGCCCGCAGGCTGAGAGACACCACCTCACCATGGCTCACCTCTGGTAGGTCAATGCTTATCTGGGCTGAACAAGGAGAGCTTGGGAAAAGTCTTTTCTGTGGGACAGCCATCGCCAGACTATACTTTGGGCAGATTCAGCTAAGAAAGCAACTTTGAAACATAGTTTTAAATAAATAAATCAATAGCTTTTCCTCAGTGTCCTGGCCAACGCAGTTTCTAAGAAGTCCAGTTGTTAATGAAGAATGTTTTAAACAGAGGGAAAAACAAAGCATTATCGTTTTTGACCCACAGTATGTCAATCCTCGCGGTCATGTCTGAGCAACTGGACGCCAAAGGCTGTGCAAAATTCACCCTGATATTAAATTACTCAAGGTCAAGCTTGAAGCAATTCCATGGAGAAGTTTGAGTAGCCTGTGCAGGAAGTATTCCTATCAAGGTGCTGGATACTTTTCACCAGCACTACTTCACATGACCAAGGTAAATAAATACCAAGGAAGGGCAGAAGTCATCTCCATCCTCACTGCCATCACAGCTGAATTAGCTGGGAGTATCTAACTCAGTCCTAAATTACCAGTTGATCACTGCTTCCTATGCGATTACCACCAGCTTCCTTTGAGCCCCCCTTCCCAAGACTGGAACAGGACTGTGCCCAAAGACCTCATCAAACCTCTTTTTTTTCCCCTAGCACTTGGGGCAGAATCGAGGATGCTGTGGAGATGTCGACACGAGCCCTCTCGCATTAAACAGCACATGCCTGTTTAATCTCAAAGAAAACCTGAATGCTTATTTAGAGATTAAAACATTTCTAAACTGAAGGATTCCAACTACCATAGTGATTTCTCTACATAAAGAAAAAAATTCTTGCAGACCTTCCATGAAAGACATGAAGTAATTAAACATGATATTGTGTATATATCCATTTAATCCAATTGTTCCAGGCATATTACCTAGCTCTGTGCAGAGGAAGAACGTGTTTCTCTACTTCCCTGAAGATAACAGGCCATCATATTTTCATAAGAAGCACTTAGTTCTCATTAGAAACATTTACAGTACGGTGAAGGTACCTGAATTAAAGCAGAAAAATAGCTTTCATTTCAGTATTTGAAATTTTATAGCGTGAGGCAACATTGGACTTAAGTGGATCAATAAAAACCTATGTTGGAAATACAGATTCTCGCAGAAACTTTTCTTTGCCCCAACTTTTTGCCACATCCTGCAGAGTAAAATATTAGAGCAGAGGATGCTTCAGCATGTCAGATTTTATGGGAACATGAAGAGATGATCCCAGCAGAAGGCAACAGCCAGACAAGTGTGATAACTGCTGAACAGAAAATTGTCTTGCTCTCCTTACATTAACATAAGGCTCATGGCCAATCATCTGCATATTCCACTGACTGCATAAAACTACAACTATCGTTATAGCCATCGCAATTGAAATCATATAAATACATATATATATTCAGATCAACAAATATAACACAACTGTATTTATGGAGTCATGAAATGTCAGCTGATTTTGGAGACGCTGAATAAATGTGCCAAGGGATGTGTCTGATCTCACAAAACTAAAGAAACGGAAGTCTCAAAATTTCTACATTGTATACTAATCCTGAAATACAAAAAACAATAATTTACCCTTTTCCCCCAATTTCCCCTATTTTTAGGTGATACCGTTGAGAATTACGTTTGTTTCAGAAAGCTTCCAGCTTTTGCATTATTCACTATTTATAGCTTTGACCGTTCTGAAGTGAACAAGGCAACTGAAAACAAGACAACTCTAAGGAGCCAAATTGGCTTCCCAGGACACCATGCTGTAATGTAAATGAATTTTGTCCCTTTTCAGAGCAGCAGTAAACAGCTGAGTCCTGACTGCGCTCACCAAGCAGAACTTCGCGGCTGCTTCGGCAGTGATTTCCATCATTTACGTAACCTCAGCTTGAAGTTTTCTAAGCCAGCTAATGGAAACCTGGTCCTGGGGGGACATTCACTCCCTCGCTATTAAATGACAGTTGGTCTTGGGGTTGTTTATTGTAAATTCTGATTTCTATGGGACAAGCAAGATACAAATGCAACTGGCTGACCTAATCCCCATAGTCATCAACATAAACCAGCCAATAATTGGAACAGAGTAAACTCATGCCACATATCTTTTTTGCACTTACACTGAATTTTCTATGTTCTATTTTGAGCAGAAATTAATACGCAGGTGGGTTGATTTATACATGAAACCACTGATTATCATCTAGAATGAAAGCAGGATGAGTCACAAGAGCTCTGGAAAAAACAATGACAATTGAGTTCTTCACTGACCATTCAACACAGATGTGTCTACCCTCCAAAAATCCCATAATTCCTTAAAGAGTAATCATTTGCAATGGATTTTTTTTGTCTGATGCCTGCATGCTCAAATCACTGAGTGAAGCCTCAAAGAGAAGACATCTCCTGATTTATTTACCTTTTTAAGCAGCAGCATCAGTGTCCTCCATCATCATGTGCATACTTTTCTTACCAGGCTAAGGGTAGCTCCACCACCAGGCAGATTACTCTGATTTCCCAGCACTTTTTCTACTTTTCCACACCTCGACATTGTATTAGTTTAAAATAGGAAAAGCACCAGCAGATGTCAGTCCCTTGCAAATGAGCATCAGCTCTTCAAGAGCTCTTTTTAGACAGCACAGACTGTCTGGGAGAATCTTTAAGGCTGTATTTGTGAGCTGCTCCTATCATGGTTAAGCTGATCAATCCTTTAGGCTTCAAAAGCTTGGAGGAAGAGCATGATTCTGGCAAAATCTTACAAAAATTATGCCTTCTGTGTTATAAGTGATGAAAATTCTCAACGATTTTTTTTCTTAAAAAGTTAAACTATAAAGGAATTTATCATTGTAGCCAAGGGGCCCAAACCAAACACACAGGTAGATTTACCAGATATGCCCAAAAAATCATGTCAAGACCAGCACCAGGCCAGCCTGATACAGCTCTCAAACTGCTTTACTGCTCAAAAAGCAGTGTATTTCACAGCTTTGAGGCATTTGCCATTCCTAAGACTCACTCTGTCAGTGTGACACCAACTTTTTAGTTCGTATTTTGCTTCTTTTGGAACCAGAAGTACCGACACATCATAATTCAGTGGGTAGCACTTATTTCCCCCCTCCCTTTTACCATCAGTATTTCCATTCAACATTCAATAGAATCTACACATTTTCTGAAGAAATACCAAGACTCGGAGGATTGCAGGGCATTTTTTCTTATCTACAGTAGTGAATTTTACCTTTTAACAGAATGCAGGTTGATTGGATCAGATGAAATGCCATGGCAGCCCAAGGCAGAGCCCGTGAAGCTTTCTCCCCAGCTGTACTAACTGCACGCACAGATCTCACTGGATCCAAGAACCAGCCTTGCAACATCGCTAAATACATTGCTCCCACCCTGCAGATGGAAAAAGCATGGCAGAGAGGCCACAACGAAGCCACAAACAGAACTGAAACTCCCAGATTCACTCGAACACCACCACTTACCTGCTGTTACCTCTCATCTCCCTCAAAGACGATTCTACGACACAGCTGTTGGCCAGGAGGACAAATGTGATGTACTCATAGTTACCTCCTACACAGAATCTTTGAGATGAACATTTGTTTTCCTGCAGTGACGTAAACTGTGGAATTAAGTTTTCGTGTCAAGTGATCCAAAGCTTCATCCAGTTCCAGTTCCACAGGATAAAATCCGACAGACAAAAACAGACCTCAAATTCTTATTGTCTTAAAGATCAGAACACAAAAAATACTTTTCCTTTTTCCTCTGAGCTATTCAAAATATAATAACCATAAAAAATTAAGCCAGAGGTAAAAAATGAAGGTTTCCTTAACCATTTGCATTATTTGGAATAATTGGATCCAAAATGATACTCAAAATGTGGTGCAAAGCAAGTTAGAAGCACTTCCTTTTTTTTTTCTAATCCAACAGGATGTTCCTAAAATGCTCTTGTCACTGCTCTTCATTGCAACCACCACAGGCACCTACCAGCAAGTTCTCTTAGAAACGTATGGTGGCTGCTGTGAACCGTAAATAGGGAACTGTCCGTAGGGATCAGAAATGGCTGTCCTCTAAGGCAAGGTAGGGTACTGATTTCACATTAACACATCATTTAGGTTTGTCCCATTTTACACTGCTAGAATGGGGAAAAAAAATTCTGTACATCTTTACCTCATTTCCAAGCCCTTATGCAAGGAGAGCTAAGTGCAATGTTTGTAATGTTTGAAAGGTAGAAGTGCTACCTAATGCACACAACATTTTTTTAGTATATCGCTTTCCTAATTCAATTATGGCTTTTAAGCATCCACCTTAGCTTTTACTTTTACCTCACTTAAAGATACATTTTTCACATATCCATTTGACTCTCTCTTCTTACAACCAGAGAATTTACTGAGGCCAAGGTCACAAAGAACTGAAGTGTATGAACTGCAACACCCATCCTGCTACGGCAAAATGTGGGTTACATTCGAATAACTGATCCATCACAACAGCACCTAAAACGATTACATTTCAATCATGTTAATCCCTACTTCTTAAATAGGTTTATGTTTTAAACTGAACAGTCAATAATCAAATAGGACACTGTTTATTTTTAAAACAGGCATTCTTAAATCACTGAAGAATCAGTATTCTTGCACTGGACAATAATGCAACCAGCAACTGATTAGGTATTTCATTTACAGCTCTGGAAGGTTTTAAATCACGGTTTGGACAAGGAGGTACTACAACATGAACACAAGTCGGGTGAAAGTACTTTTGATCTTACTTTGTGCTTGCTAATATGCAAATCCTATCTGAACACATCAGAAATGGCCCATTGAAGCAGATATGCAAGGTTTGCTGCAGCTTGTTATAAGCATACCCGAAACATCTGTATCCTTCTAGTATTACTTTTTACTTAAGAGATGTCAATAAATGAACGATCGAAAATGACTGGAAACAGGTACAAATGTAATGCAGAACTCTGAAGCCCCCAGACACACTAGCACAAAAATACCTTGGACTGGACAGATAGTATTTTTCTTGAAATTGCAATTGTGCTGTGTAAAAGCCCCACAGCAATCCCAGGTAAGATAAACGAGAATGTTTCTTTCTAAGAATATTCTGAAATTTAGATTTCACGCCCAAGGTTGGAATTGTACCAAGTTACTTGCATATAAGAAACTGGTGAAAATAAAGACTGGTTTTTCAAAATATTTGTTTTTCTTTGTTTTTCTATTGAATGCACAGCACAGCAGGCAGTTCAGGACTGGATGTGCATGGAAAAAAGTAGATCTGATCAGTGATAGATACCTTAAGGTCTTTATTAAGCTGTGACCTAGAATCTAACAACCTTTCCCATCACCTACAAATACACCACTTCTCATCAATACTGACATGGAGACCCAGCTCGAAGTACTGCAGTGCCACTTGCTGTGACTGACATCGACGTCAGCCTGAAGGGCAGTCAGTCCAAGACAGCACCTTTGCCAGGGTGGCATCCATTCCACTGTTTTATCTTGTCTTTGCAATGGTTAATTGTTGCACCAGGCATTTTTAAGAAGCTGTGTGAATTTGCTGCCTCTGCTGTACTCCCAGCTGGCCCAAGAATAAAAGAGTAAGATTGAGTTGAGGCCTTGAACTTTGTACCCCCACTAGACTGGTCTTAAAAAATTGCTTACGTTGCATTGCAAATCTGAGCAAGGCTTCATAAATTTAACATTAAACACTTGCCATTAGCGATATTTCTGGGTTCATTCTGGGCCTAGTTAAGTGCTTTCTGCAAGTCAATGGAAGGTGAAGAAGGTGTTCCCTTTGCCACATGTCAGTGTACCAGAATACTGCGGAGCTTCAAACGAGCTAGATCAAAATTGTTGTTTTATTTAGCAGTCAGGCAAATCAATGGAGGTCACCTAATGCATCTTTTATTAGATACATTTAGAAAAACCCCTTTATTTGTTTTTATTTAGAAATCTATGAACTATGCAAAAAAGTGTCATATAATGATTTCCAAACCAGAAGAAATTTGCCAGATATACAGAAATTTAACATTTTGATGGTAACATGGGAAAGATACATATTATTCAGTTATGAATAAGCTGCTCACATATTTATAATGCAAAGGGCTAACGTATAACATCTAACATATGCAGCCACTTTCATATGTAAAACAAAGAAAAATATATCTTGATCAAATCACACAAATGTAAAAACTGTATTTTCAACTCAAGAGCTTTGGACAGAAAAAACACATGGAAAGCTTTTCCTTATTTTAATTTAATATGATATTTAAACCTTAGGGAAGCTCCCAATATTGTTGCCAGTTATACATGCTAGATGCTACAAAACCAACCAACATTCAAAGCACATTCCATAGTATTTTAAACAATTCGCATTATCTCAGAAAATACCCTTTATTGCTAAACAGTTTGCTTCAGTGACAAACCTGAGTTGCTGAAATCATCTGAAACTACCTATTAAAGAACTCGCTAGTGCCTATGTATTAGCAGAAATACGTATTACTGTAGCTGTGAGTGAAACATTCCTTTGTACTTTATAGGTGCAAGCTCCTTTTAAAATTTTCAGCACTTACAGTTCACTAGATTTGTTTTAGGACCATTTAAACAAGTCTTTTCAGAAGTCTTACTTAAGACTTCTTAAACTTACTTAAACTACTTAACTAGGTGCTTAAACAGGGAAGTCAGTATTTAATTAGAGGCAACCAGGGTTAAATATTTTAATGGCAATGAAAATGTAAAAGCCACTAACGGAAAGACAGTTGATATCCCTTTTTTCCTCACACATGTGTTATGCACTACAATGTAGCTCATCACTGAAGGAAGATACAGCATCAGAACATAACCTCAGATCAAAATGAGACTGTAGGAAATAAAGAATTCTGCCTGTCATCCAACAATTAACAAGAACTACACCAATTCTCACTCCTGTTTCCACAAAATGTTTGCTGTGGCTATTTTTATTGTCAAAATATGTCAGTACAAAATATTAAAGAAGGAATTAGTGAGGCGACCGAAAGGCCAATTATTGCTGTACAGTTACACTAGCTCTCACTGCGGGACTGGCTGCTGCTCGTTCTCTTTCTTTAGCAATTTCCATCTCTATTTTGGCTTTGATTTTATTCCAATCAACTTCCAACTGTAAGAACAGAAAAGCAAATATGAAGAGGTCAACTAACATCATATGAGAGGTCAAACAGACAGCTATTCGCTAACAGGACAATTTGAAGTTACCATGACAAGTGACCATATCAATCATTATATAGTTCTTCATATATAGGTGACAACTTATGCTGATGGAATATACAAAGGGCACAGTTGAGTTCTAACAAACTGAGCTTTCCATCCTTAAAACAAAACAAGCTTGATCTGTTTTAACAAATACTAATACATCTTGTTGTGTCTGGCAAAAAACCCAACATTAAAACACAAAAATAACTTGGAGCAACTTGCATCTAATTTAAACGTAATGACATCTGTGTCCTATTACTGAGAATATAACCCTTTATCAATAATACATGCAGTGATGTCTTTTGACTGCACCTAAAGTCCACCAAGGAAATGGATAGCATATTACACTAGTTATCTGATATAACAGAAATCAGATTTCTGCTTGAAATTTGTCTTCGGCATCAATAAGTGTTTTAGCTTTACCTTGGCATTTCTCCAGCTGCAGAGAATCATCATCTTCTGGCTCTATTCTATTCCAGTGAAACTTCAGACAACAGATATAGTACAATATCCATGGTATAGTGGGGTAAAACAGTTGTCTGTCTTTCCAAAAATGCTTGACAAGAAAGAATGTATCATCACGCATTTGATGACTATAAAAACATGTCCAAAAGTGGGCAAAAATGTAATTGTGAAGTTCAGTTTCATTGCTGGAGAATTAAGACTGTCAAAGATGGGATGGGAAAAAAATCCCAACTGCTGCCCAGGGAATTTTCAGAGTTGCTGAAAAGCCATGAAATAACAAGGAAGATTCTCTACGAGGGAAGACGTAACTGCAATACCCACATTCTCATGTGAAAAGGTTAATCCCTCAATTCAGGATGCATTTACTGGGTCCAGGTGCTTTGGATCTGATGACTGAAATCTTTATGGAGTTTTAAGAAAGAATGTGTTTGCTTTAACAGATGTCAGGCAGATGCTAAACATACCACGTGTAGGGCTAGTTCTGCCATCTAGCCCAGTGAGCTACCTGCCAGTGAAGCCAACAACCTTTGCCAGTGACACCCAGTAACTGCCAAGATATGGATTCTCAGTATACATATTCAGTCCATAATACCTTATATATAAAGATGTGAGATATAACAACTAAGCATATTGTTTAGATTCTGTATCTGATTGCAGATCAGTGCTTTCAGCTATGGAAAAGGGGTAAAAACTCCTTACTTAAGCCTGAAGGTGCTTTAGGTGGTGAAACTGAGACTGTTTTTTTTTCCCTGTGAAGGAATAGCAGCACAAAATCTTGCCCTTCTCTTCAATGCCCTTAACATTTCCTTCTAACTTTGCTATACGAGTCTGACACGCTGCATTAAGAATTTAGCTACCACTGTAGCCAAGAGCTCAAAATCTGCTTCATTAAGTACGTTCCCTCCTAGTTTCAGTTCTGGCAGACCAGACCTCCAGAACATGGATGCAGAAAAGGACTTCTTCACTTCAGGAATCTTCTGCAGCATGAGACCCAAGTTTGACTTAAGACTCAGTGTAAGGTGAAACAGGCTCCACTCACATCACTCTGCTCAAACCTTGTCACTGACGAGGTATTATTGCTTAGGAACCCTTCCAAAAACTACTGCTTTCTTGATGATTTAAAGACAAGACAGTATTATCTAAAAAGTCTCTTTTGGAAGCATCAGGGGATTAACATGATTTTTGCTCAATAATGGATTTAAAGTATGTAGAAGACATACTTCCAGCTTAGCAGAAGAAATTGCTGCATGATGAAGACTGCTTGGTAACCGTTCTTTTATTTTTCTGTATTTTCTAGATAAAAGTACCACAGAATGGTTCATTAGGAGGGCCTAGATATTGTGCAGACTTTTATTCTTGCTTAGGAAATGAAAAATCCTAAGACGTGCTAAAAGCTAATGACTTACATTAGAAATCAAGCTTTATTGAAAGTGTAATGGGCACTGCCCGATCAAAGGATCTGAGCTAACAGCTTGGATGTATTTCCTGATCCATCAGCTACTATGGATGAAAGGATCTGACACAGTCAAAGTACACGTCGCTCTTCACAGTTTCACCCTCAGAATGCTTAGGAACAGCAAGGGTGAGAGCAGGAAGGACATATGGGCTGTTCAATGAAATTGCTGTCAAAGGTGCAATTATATATTATTGTGGTGTCTCTTACAAAAAAATGTGCACTACTCCTCCAGAATCCAAGATACTTTCAGATTATGACCTGTAGGATCTGTCCTCAGTATTTAAGGTCTGTGAAATGCTAATAAATTGAAATGATCTACTGATGATGGAGAGGGTTTCCACAGGTTTGATGAAATTGTATATTTAGCTATTTATCGTATTTGGCTGAATGGTCTGTAGTTCACTCTTAATATACTTATCTAGATACCTTCAATGTTTGTTATCGTTGCTATCCATAAAATTACATGAAAATGTTGAAGATATTTAAGAGGTACACATTCAACCATACTAAAGTCTAGCTCCCTGTTTATAAAAAACAACTGTGCCTTCATTTGTATAATCATTGCCAGGTACTAAATATATACATTCCCTATCTGTGCCTTCAAATAAAACACATGCACAACTACTACTAGCCAAGTAGCCACACATCAAGCTATGAAGGTGTTTGCAGATGTAAAATCTTTAGATCTGTGTCCACATTCAAACCGAAGAAAGAAAATGTAAGAGCAGTTCCCTCCGTACCCTCCCAAACAGGCTACAAAGAGCAGGCTGACCTAAAGCCCTAGCAATAATTCTGAGGAATACTTACACCTTCTGCATATTGGAGAAATCTTTTGTTCGTTTCTTTTTTACCAAAGTCCTCTAGAAACTTTTGTCGATAAGCCAGGACCGTGTCAACATGTGTCTTGTGCTTTACTGCTAGTTCTAGGGCCCTGGAAGAAACAGAAATGGGCTTGTCAGGCTGTATAAATGCTCTGGCACAACTACAATCACCACGGTTTTGGAAAATTATATGCTGAAAAGAGTTTGGGCTGCAGGCAAAGATTCCTAATCTATAGTGCCAAACAGTTTCACATTAGTATCAGTCACAGGAGGTTAAAAGTAGCCAGCGAAGGAGACTATCTACTTTATGATGCATGCTGTAAAAAATATCCAACAATTATTTCTGTTGACAACCTCATCACATCATTGGAGTTTGACAGTAGCAGTCTTTTTATTTAAAGGAAATAAACCAGAATGGTCAGAGTTTAGGATTCTCAATATAAAGAGGCAAAAGTAATAATTTTAAATAACTTTATGATAGTCAAGAATCGCTTCTGAAAAGTGTCACAACACACATCTATGGAGTATGCTATAGAGCATTTATGAATATTCTATAGCCAGGAAAGATTAGTCATTGGATAAGTATAATTGATTAATCTCCCATCTGTTTTCTTCTCAATGGCATAAGGAATACTTAAGTTTGATAAACAGTTTTTAGATGATACATATTAGGAAACATAATAAAAACCACAGATACGTGGGGGAAAACCAACTTCTTGCCCACAGTGATAGCACATAATAGCAGAGAAATTAGTATTAAATGGCCTTAGAAGATTCTGTTAGACAACGTGGGGTTTTGTTTAAAGGAGAAATTCCTACTTTGTTTTCTCAGGCCTAATTCATATTTTATCCACCTACACAGTGCTGGGAGTCTGAATAGCCAAAGAACTATTTTTAGCAACAAGACATTTCAAAACAGCCTTAGTTCTTTGAGGGTCACATACAGTTTGTGGTATTGCTAAGGATTTTTCTGTGTTAACAATAATGAAAAAGCAAAATGTTATTTAAAAATGCATCCAAGACTGTTTTGGACTTTTATCACAGAATAATTTTATCTTCTAAATATGACAGAAAAACAACTACTTATTTGGTTATTGTCAGGATATGATTTACTTCATCTTTTTACAGCTCTGGGCTATTACAGATAGGAAATTAGTCAGCTAAATATCTGTAATAAAACAACTGATCTAAATAATTTACAGGTTACCTCAATAAGATTGCTCATAAATATACTGTGTTTGAAAAAGTACTACCTGTCCCAATTGTAAAGATCAATGTTGACTTGAATAGCTTGATAAATAAGGCCTGCTTGAAGAAGCAAGGTTTCAGCTTCTTGTGTGTTTCCACTGAACAGCAGTATATGAGCCATCCTTGATTCTTTTGATGGAAGATCTTTGATGGAATTGATATACTGAACTTTGTCAATCTGTGAACGAGATGTCCAATAGGTTAATATGGGAAATTAATTAATAAAATTAGTTTTGCCACCATTTAACTGGAAACAAATAACAACGTTTTCTTACCTCACCAATTGATGCATAGGCAATTTCTGCTGTACCCATGTCTTTGTTGGCAACCGCCATAGCAGCTAAACATGCCCACATAGTTTGATCCTGAAATTGAAAAAAGACACAATACCTAAAACATCAAATATTTATTACTGTGCTAAAAACGACTTCTCAAAGGAAGTACACAAGTTCTGAAAATAACGCATAACAACACGTTTCTCAGTGTGCCATTTATGGCACTGTGGTCTAAGGCTCTTATTAGAAATTCACTACTTAACTATGTCTCAGAACTCCTTCTTTATAAAAATGTCGATGTTGCGATCAGCTGAGTTTTCAGTGTCTCAGCCACTAATGAACTCTTGCCATAGTATCATTTACGATCCCATCATCGGTGTCCCTGTCACCACCCGTGGAACCATGCTAGAAACCAAAGCACTGGGTGTAGGTAAAAAGAAATATTTTAACCTGGCTAATCTTGACCTTGCTTCACAAATAACTGTACTGAAACCATGACACTGACACTAACACTAACTATACATCTATCATAAACATACTACAAATGAAAGAGAAAGGAAGAACATTACTTGCATGTAGAATAATGAACCTGATAAAAAGCAAAGAAGAGCTTCAAAAGTTCTGTCTCCTTTGTGATATTTTCAGTACATTTTAAGTTTAGAATGAAGAGTCAGAAAAACTTACTGGTAATAAACAATATTACATCCTTGTTTTCTACTTTCATTTTTCCTTTTTTTTTTAACACAACCTTAAGGAAACCCCACAAACAAGAAAACATTTAGGAAGATCCTAACATGTTGATATATTCCCTTTTCAAGTCTGGCAACACTGTGACAAAGATATACTACTAAAACATATAAGTTAATATAGTTTAGGATTCCACATCTGAAAACTCTAGTTCAGACAGGAAAATTATACTTTTAAATGCACTTGTTAGTCCACATGCACTTCAGGAATTAAGTGGGTTCTAATATTTGTGTTAAATATGTTCAATAACAAATTTGAAAATAAACACTTTGCAATGTGAGTAGCACAGGATTACTACTGATTTAAATCAGAATAAACAGCAACACGAAGTACACTCTAAATATATTCCCATGCCCTGCTTTACAATTGTTTTTGTAGGAAACAAAACTGGCAAGACTCACTCAAGCCAATAAAATTCAGTAATTTAGCCTAAGGCTCTGATTTCCCTATCACTGTCTCTGCACATCTTCCTACTGTGGCCATGTGTTCCTACTCTTTACCAGGATTCAGGACAAGATAAACCTTCCTGCTGGTAGCCCATAATTTGGGAGAATTAAAATTGTTAAGAGAATCAAATGCTCATAAAAACTTTGTCATGTTCTCCTCCCACTTCCTTATTATTTAGAAAATCAGGTGATAAAATGCTGAAAGCTAAGCCTGAAATTATTCAGGAGACCAAGTTTCTAGAAGTTTTTCACCAATAGGTCTTGCCACCTCAGAAAGATGGTCCATTTTCATATTACTGAATATACTTTGAACTGTCTACTTGGGTTCCCAAAAATCAACAAAATAGCCCTGTATCTCCATGGAGACTTTACGAACCATGAAAGATTAACAGAGTACTCGACCCAAGACCACCTGTGATGGCTGCCTGTTTACCTTGCTGTAAGGGTATTTCATCAAAGACAAAAAACTTTCTTTTGTAATCAATGGAAAGGAGAAATCTTCAAAGGCTGAGATCTAGGTACCTAACTTAAACGCTTAAAACCAGATGACATGAATGCTCTTCACACTGAAAATAAAGATTCTGTTAGAGTTTTTCTTGAGGGAAAGGCCTTCCTCACTTGTGGGCAGACACAGACTAAAGAGGAAAAGCTCATTAAAAAAAGACAGTGAAAAACATGACACCTATAGTAGGACTTCATTAAAAAAGCACTGAAAATTTTCAACTTTTAAGTATGATTAAACTCATTGGATGATTCTACCCATAAAAAAGAAGATAATTTGGAAAAAAAAAATCTTTGAATTAGAAAACCTTCATATTAATCAGAAAGAAACAATATTATCAACATTACCACCTGATACAAATGTTTACTTTTTAAAGATAATGCATTTAATTACTCAAAAAAGGTAACATAATACTGTATTTCAAATTTTCAATCCCAGTTCCCAGCACCAAATATTGATATAAAAGCCAACTATGAAAAGGGTAACACTCAAAATAAAAATCATTACACAACCCAAACTATGTGGATGTGCATTGAATTAATAATGCACATCAGCAGAATTATAGGGATCAAAGGAGAGTGCTAAAACCTCTTCTAGGAGTAAATGGGGGAAAGGAAGCAGGGCCTGGGAGGATTTTTGTTTGTTTTAAAGACTGCCAGACTCACCTTATCTGTTGCCGTTGCCTAAATACATACAAAAGAAAGCAAAGGAAAAAACAAAACAAACAAAACCAAGTGAAACAAAATATGAAGAGAATACCAGGCAGCTGCATGTGGAGATGCAGATCATTTTGAACCTGTTATATTAAGGTCTAGTCCTGAAAACTTAAGCTTATTACTAACATCTATAAGTACCTGTGTTCAATCCATCTGGATTTTGGTGTGAAAAAAAATAAGAATTCTTATTGTGTATCATGAAAATTATGAAATTATGTATATTATGTCTTTATGAAAAATTTATAATTTTTCATGACAAAAAATAATCAGCAACAAAGCAGAAGAATGGAAATGAGATGTAACATCTGAGATGCAATTAACATTATTAAAGTAATACTTGAAAACGTAAATATTACAGTGAAATCCGAGCGTTCCTGATAATTAGCATTTACCTTGACAAAGCGACACAATCTGACAGCATCTTCCCACTTAGAACTACCAACATACTCATGAAGAATCGCGGGATAAGGTGAAATATTAAGGTGAATAAGTGAACCATCTGCTCTTCTAATTGTTATTTGATTTCCTACAAAATGTACAATCTGGGGATTTTTGCTAAATTCACTGGGTAGAGAAAGAAAGGTACGTTAATAGTCACTTCTTACTGAAAGGCATATTAGGAATTTAAAGAAATCTTTATTTCAAAATGACAACATTATTACACTTCATTTTCAGAGCACATAAAAATCTAAGCACCCAGTTATTCAACAGTTATATCCAACAGGTAGTTGTAAATTTCTCAAAAATCATAGTTATGCACATTCCCTGGCTGCAAGGCAAACACAAAATGGGCATTTGTGCAAAAATTTTCAAATATATTTTTCAGTAAAAAACATTTGGGCTCCTTTAACTTAGAATCGACTAATGAATTAAAGCATTCTTTATGAAGAATTTCATATCACAAAGTATACAAGCTGAAGCAAATATGAAAACATGCTGAGCTAGAAATAATATTTGCATCCTAATCTCTTGATACTTGCGACTTCCAACAGATAATTTGAATGTATCTTATTTTGTTGGTTGTTTTACAAATAATTAAAATGATATTTCAAGAGATATTACTAAAATTCTGCTTGTGCATCAAGATGCCATTCTACTTTTAAAATGCACACTGTCATTTCAACTCCAAACTTTATGATACACCTTCTATAACACTTCTTCCCCAGTTCCTAAATCAAGAAGTATTAACATGACAAGAATTTTTAAAGTTGCAACCCTGGCTTCTACTTCAATAGCCTAAATTAACAAAATTCTTTAAGGAACGAGTGAACTGGTTAAAATACATAATAATACAGTTTTGATCAAAAAGGATATGTTACCTTGCATCCTTTTCATACAGAGTTCTTGCCAAAAGATCTTTATCTACATAGACCGTGTTGGGGTAGTACCAGACTGTAAAACGGGTATCTTGAATGCCACAAAGGATGTTAGATGTGTCATTCCAAGCCAAAGTTTGAACCATTGTCCCTTAATTTAAAGAGAACAGAGTAGGATGCATTTCCACAAGGAACTTCAAAATAAAGGTACACTTCTCAAACTGCAGTAGAAGGGTAATTATTAGTCATTCTTAGATTCTCTTATAAGGACTGGTTTTAAACCCCTAGTATGTAAGGTAACATCATGTAAAATTTCAGTGAAATTCAGTTCTCTCTTTCTGGAAGAAAATTCTTTCCAGAATGTTTTTTGGACTTTGTTTTGAGACTGGAGCTCAAAATTAACAGAACGGTCAGGCTGCACCTTCATACTTCCTGGATCATGCATCTGTCTACAGCATTAAAACTTTTAATTAAGCATATTCTGAACTTAAGAGTTCGCATTTGCCAGAAGAATGACTGAAAGATTCTGTATGGAATAATTCTGAGGAATACAGACTATCCCATATCCTTCTCCAATATCCTCTTAGTTGCTTGCTCCAGAATGCAATAGCAAGTGCTTAAACGTTAGCAACTGCTTTACATGCAACTGATAAAAATGATCAGAATTTAGATAAAACGTACTAAACAATTTTCCAAAACCACTGTACACTGTACATAGTGATTGTGTACACTATCACACGAGAGCCACAGGATAATTTCTAATGCTTTTTTCACTACTAATAAAAGAGCAAAATTTGTCTCTTGTACTAGATAAAAGTCTATTTGCCAGCTGTCAGGTACTTAAATGTTATTTTGAATTTTTCTTACCTATTTTGACAATCTTCTGCTCTTTTCCAAACCGTTTAACTGAAGTGATGTAAAGATCTCTGTTCTTATCAATAAAAGCTATTTTTCTTTCACTTGTAAGTCCTTTCTGGTCCAAAGCAATCTCCACAATTTCCGTCTGAAAAGGAAAAAGAAAATATCTGATTTTTATGTTGGAGATTCATATCACAGAAAGCATGTGATATTCAAACAAATTACTGCTTTACTATAAACAAGGCACAAGACTCTTGAAAAACTGGATTGTGAAGACACTTTATGCGTGTCTTCTCTGTTGAATGAAGCATTATATAAATTGGATTTCATGCAGATTAAAACAAAACTGCAATAGAGAAGACTTAGCAGTTTAGGAAATTACTACAAAACTACAGAAATTCGAGCAGCAGTCTCAAAGCAAAAGCTGCCTAAGAGATGAAAGTTTATTTCTCCCTCCAAAGAAGCTGCCTAATTTTTCTTTTGTTGCTACCAGAAGACTGAAAAATAAAATGCAGTTCAGGTAATCATTTTTGAAGTAAAACCAGCAAAAGCTCAGACTGAAGACAGACAACTTTTCACTGATGTTCTTTTCTTCAGTGTTAACAACAGGTTGGCGCTAATAAATTTTGCTTTTCAGTACATGCAAAGGAAACTCAGTTGATCAGTTTTACTGCGCAGCAAAACTATTAACTAGTTTCAAACTCTTACGTGCATGGGAAACACACGCAACTGAACACAACCCATGGCTGTAAGAGTCAGCTAGAACAGTCAAGCTCCTTTCTGTTAAGACTGTAAACTTTCAGTAGTTTATTTGACCCATTATTGAGGAAACCTATTATTGATTCTTAATTCCACAGTACCACAAAAAAGAGACATTATATCTGTTAAGGTAGTTCCATCCAGGTGTCCAGTATTTCCCTCATGGTTCAAACCCTAGATTTCCTGTAGCAGAGTCTCAGGCATCACATCTTATTAAAAAAAACCCAACTTATTCAAATAGTACAGCCAGGGAAAAGAAGCTCGAGCTGAGCTCCACAGAGGGACCTGGAACAAGAAATCCCTGCTCTTCACGTGCTGTTCACACGTCTTGCATGCACCTCCCGGTCCAATGGTAATTTCTAGTCTGGGGTCTTCTAACATCTCAGTGGCTTATTTCTCTGTCCCCAGCCAGTCCCTAAACTGTTCTTGGTTTTTTTTGGTTTTTTGAGTTGCAACTTCTGCTGAGGGCTGCAGTCTCCTTATCTCCTGTTTTGTTCTTCTTGCACACCTGCTCACTAGCCATAATTGGAGAAATCCCAGACTTAGGAAAAACACCACTTAGCAAAAACATCAGTGTGTTATCAACGTTTTTCTCACACTCAGTCCAAACCAAGGCTCTGCACCAGCTACTAAGAAGAAAATTAACTCAGTAACTGTCCCAGTTGTAAACATATCTAAGCGAAAGTTCACAACTTGCAGTGTTAAGGCTTCAGCAAATCTAGCTACTCATGCTACGCAAGCAACGCTAAGCAAACAGCACACCAAATCACACAGCATTATAGCTCTTGCATCCTAACGTTAACTGATTAACTCTGAGTGACTCGTTCTGATTAAAACTTACTGATTTTAGCTAAGCAATTAATATTTCTTAACAATATCCTTCACTTTACCGTATGAGTTAGAGGCTTTCCATCACCCAATGGCTTTCCAGATAAAGCTTCAAATATGTAGATAACTGAAGAAAAAAAATTGGTTTATTAGTTAAAAGCAACAGTTCTTCATAGATACTTGAAGCAGTTCCATTCATTTTCAGAGTATAATTTACTGCAGTGGATACTGATTACTGTGTGCTAGATTTACCAGTGACTTTCACACTCTGGTCAAAAAAGATTCTTAAGATTGGGAAAATGTAACCATCAGAGTCTGTGGAGATTAGGAGCAGTGTCATTTTGCAATCAGTGTAATCTGTGAAAATTCTCAAATACCATCATTTTCAGAGCATTGATAGCCACTGAAACATATTATGGACAGGTACAGAACTGAGAAAACTAATGTTTAACTTCCTATCACATCTCAAATGGTTATTTACAGGAATGACACTGACTTCTATCTGATACAAGTCTGTACCCTGCATTCTGAACAAATTAATGCTACCAAGTCTATCTGATAGATTTACTCAATCTTAACACTCAATTCTGACAAAGTTTAAAGTTTAGGAAGTGATACCATTGACTGATATATTTCCCTAAAGGAATTAGTATGAGATATATAGAAAGCTGTCTTTTGAACTCTTAGGTAAAACATTCTTCAGAAGCATTCTCTATTTTGTTAATAGTCAGCTCTGTTTTGAATTCTTAACACAGTGGTCCCTATGCATATTTTCTTCCAGAACAGTTTAGGATTTCTGCTTGTCACGATGATACAGTTAATGACAATACATTAATAACTGGCTTCATCAAAATGTATCTGCTTTATTCAGATATATTTGAATTTTATATAAAAATTCTTGCAACATTTACCAAAAGTCCATCTGCTCCACTCTCTCCCTGTCTCACCCTCAAAAACAAACAAACAAACAAACAAACCCCCTTCAAAAATCCCCTACCTACATCATCTCTATTTCTGGGATATCCAGTGAGGACTCAAATTTGCAGCTTCCCTAAGAAAAACGTTTCTCTTTCCTACTTTCTCTCTTTCATTATATATATATACACACACATCCATGTGTGTCCAAAAGCTATTCATACATACTTTATATACAGTCTGTGAATATACACACAAATTCAGACCTAGAGAGAACAGTAACATTGTAAGGAACACCAGCTGTAATTTAAAGCACCCGATTCCACGTTCGTGGAAAACACAGATGTGACAGAAACATTTTAGATGTTCAATAACACATCCCACCAGTGGTTTCAACACGTTATCTGTAAGAATACAAAGTAAGATAAACATACAGGCTCATTCCAAAGGATGGCGATGTTAACATGTTAATCCTGCTGTGCGTTTCTTTCACTAGGACACAGGATGTTGGTTTGAGGTCAATGGTTATAGAGGCAGAATTTAAAAAAAACAACTGTAAGAGCAGGTGTTCAGAAAGCACTGGTTGAGCTTGCAGAGGAAGAAAAGAAAGGGCTTTGCACAAGTGTTGCTCTTGGCAGCTGGCTAAATATACAAAAGAAAACTAGTTGTTCCTCAGAAGTGCTACTTTTCTCACTTTTACGCATGGCCCTCTGCATGAAATTTATTTTGATCTAGCTATACAAGCCAATTTTACTGCTACTTTACTAGCTATAGGAAGTGAGATCAAGAGAGTTTTAAAGAAAACCACTGTACCTGACTGACAAACAAAATTGGTTAACTTTTCATTAATCTACAATGCTTGTTAAGGTATTTCAGAAGCTAAGTTTGGGGTTGTTTCTTCTTTTTCCTTTCTGGAAAAACTCCCCATCACTTTACGATTATTTAGAACCTAAAATATATCCTTTTGTGTATGTAAAAATTAAAAATATAAATAAAGTGCACTCTCTCTGAACAGCCAGAGGAAGACAACAGCTACTGCGTGTCTTTTAACACACACGCTCTATTACCATGGAGGAACTGCTCCTAGGACCAGTCGTTTCCTTTTGAGAAGGGGCTCACCTCCCTCTCCCAGCTTCATTACAGCCTGATGAAGGGCTGTAAGCACAGAGGTACCAATCTTATTTCTAGATTACTGAAAGAGGAAGAATATCCAAGTAACAACACTGAAGCACAGCAAGTTCTATCCCTTTCTGTTTCAGAGTAGATCAGCTTGTAGAGAGCTTCATGCTGGGACGTGTAAACTGCTTCCTGTATCGGACTGAGCTATTGTAGATATTTCTATAATGGACTGCATTATGAAAAACAGACCTGCCCTCAGAATAGGGCAGAGAAAAAAACCACTTCTGCTGGGGTGAGTCAAGAAGAATAAACAGGCCTAGATAAGCCACGGTTTCCTGTGCCAAGAATCTGTTTTCCCATGTGCTGGCACATTATAAGATGTTTTTAACACTACTAGTAGGGCTCATATCTAAGAAAGAAAGAAACCAAGCCCACCCCTAGTAACTGTCCTGATGGAAGCTCTTACCAACAGCACCATTTGGAGAGCTTATCTTGAAAACATAGCCAGAAACCCAGCCTCTGTAAATTCCAGTTCTGGTGAAGATTAGCCTCCACACAGGCCAACATGATTTTCAGGACACTGACAGGAATGGCTGGGAGATGGAGGTGCTCACCAGTCTATTCAGGAAGATGGGCAGGGGAACAGGGCAAGAGAGTGAGTTTACCTTCAAGATCTTAAATCTGCATGCATATAGACAGCAGTCAATATTTGTGAATGAATTTCCTACATAACCTAAATTTATTTAAAATACTTCTGTTGATTTCATTCTAACTGCATCAAGGTGTCAATACGGCACTAAAGGAAAGTCTCCGTGTTATACATATTGAGTAAATTGTAAATAAACATATACATTTGTGTAATATAAATGTAAAGACACACATGGTGTAAAAGAGCAGAAATAAGACACAACTTTTCAATTATCCTTTCATTTTTTTTGCAAACTACTGCTTTCTTCTAAGTAATTGACACTGATCTCTATTTTGATAATTAAAATCCAATTTAATTATTACACAGCTATTGTAGATTTCTTTAATGTCTTGATGCTTGAGGATATTTTCCTGAAGTAGTTGTCCTTAAAAATGAAACGCACATTACAGTTATATTACCATTCTTTAAAGTAATTATTCAAAATTACTAATATCTACAATAGAGATCTAAAATAGCTGTGTAATAATTAAAGTATTTAGTTCACATAAAATATAAGGATATACAAAAAAATATATATATAACTTGTACAGAGTAGCGAAATTGCTTCATATAAAGGAAGTGAGAAAAATCTGACCTAAGTTGTCTTTTGCTTGGGGAGAGATATTTTAAAGGATTATTGCAAGGGCTTTTTTTGATTCAACAGGTAATGTAAGTTGTGGGTTATACGCTAAGAAAACTCCCATGCAATCAGTACTAAAGGGCTAACTCCCTGCTGATAATAATCAGGATCTTCTTTTGTATTTTGTACTTGACACTGAAAGGTTTCTTTTTCTATGGAAAAACACAAGATAAGAATTACTCTTCTTTGCTGCAAGACAAAGAATTCTAAAACTCTGAAACTGTCTAAAATCTCATCATGAAGCCTAAGAGAGCAGATTGAGCTATAGATGATAGATTGAGTCAGTGTCATTTGGAACCATGGGCAGGAAGCTTGCAGTGTTTCACTCTGCAGTAGTAGCACCTCCTGGGCACAATCGTTCCCACTGGGAATCCCCTCACTGGCCAGTTCACAGCAGAAACTCAGCTACAGAGGGCACTGTGGCCCTCTATTGTCATATTTGTACGGCCTGTAAATGGCACAGTTATGAAGTCAAACGTGATAGTGCCATGGGTTTTCCAGCAATGGAAGTGTCTGTCTCCAGCACATGCTTAAAATTTCAGTTGTTGCACAGGCAAACTAACACATTTCCATCAAGAGCTAGAACAAAGGAAAAAAGGTGACTGACAAAAAGATAGTCCTGTACCACTCATTAAGGCAAAAACTTACCTGAAGCTCATTTTGCCATGTTGTGTTTTAGAATTATAATGCTTTCAATGCCAAAACACAAAATTTTAAGAGCATAAAAATCTTCAAGAACACAACACTGAGACAGAACATCACAGCCTCATAACTACAGTCATCTCAGCTGCATATAAAACTTATACGTGGTAAAGGTACAACCCACAGAAACCCCTTAATAAAACAAAGAACATCTCAAAACTGTAATTAATCACAGTTAATGTACTGGTAACTTCTAAGAGCAGCAGTCAAGTAGAAAAACGTTGCTGAGGTACTTCTTTAGAAAATCACATGTCAGAGAGGGAAAACCTACCCTTCAGGTACTTACTGTAAATATTCCACAGTTCTCTGATGCATTACATACAACTGGAAGTTCAGAGACACATTTAATTATCTTTTATTTTTTTAATCACAGCTAAGCAAGACTTCATTTTTATAATAAATATTATATTTAATTTACATAATAGATAAATTGTTTATACTTTCTTTGTCTATGCTAAGCAAAGTTAAATGAAAAGATGTTGAAAACTTCATAATGAATTACTAGCAATCATGGAATTATTAGAAGGGAAAACTTACCCTTTTCATCAGCTTTGTCTTTTATTGCTAGAGTATCATTACTTAGAGATACTGTCTGGGCATTTAAAATGTCTGTTCTCATTCCCGGAAATTTTGGAGAGGAAATTAATCTTCCTTCATATGAATATAAATAAAGTCCTCCACCATCTACAAGAAGAAAATGCCTAAAAAGAATGCCCAAAACCAACAAAAATGTAAATCACTGGATAATGCAGAAAAGCGCGATGACAGTTTCAACAATTTGAAGGTAATTGTCTAATATCCTGTAATTGTTTTCAGATAAACTCCATCATTTCTAAGCCTTACCTTTCAAAGTTGGTATTCTGAGAGCTCAGTAAGTAAGATTTCAGTTTTAATGTGAATAAAACACATTCTGGAACAACTGATTTTATCTGTTACAGAAACTATAAGATTTAAATCTTGTAACTCCTGATGACACAGCACACAGCTGCAGACAGTACTTCCCACACATCATGCCATGAGACAACGCTGTGTGTATATATGTAAGAAACAGCTTTAATCACAGAATTATTTAGCTTGGAAAAGACCTTTTAGATCATTGAGTCCAACCTTAAACCTAACACTGGCAACTCTGCCACTAAACCATGTCCCTAAGTGCCACATCTACCCATCTTTTAAATACATCCAGGAATGGTGACTCTGCCACTCCCCTGGACAGCCCGTTCCAATGTTTGACAATCCTTTAGGTGAATATTTTTTTCCTAATATCCAACCTAAACCTCCTCTGGCACAACTTGAGGCCATTTCCTCTTGTCCTATCACTTGTTACTTGGAAAAAAAGACCAACACCCACCTTGTTATGTTGCAGCTAGCTTTGAAACAGTATTACCTGTATAATTTCCTTCAGTACAACTAGATTACAATGTAAGCAAGTAAGATACACTTCTAATGAACTGATCACCACCTATGATGACACAGGGCTTCAGTGAAAAATAATCTATCTGCAGGAACACATTGCAAAATTTTATACAGAACATAAATAGTTCTACATAACAATAAGTGGTAAGTACAGTATCTATAGTTCATAGACACAAAACACATCCATGAACAAAAAGCCAGCTGTCAGACTCTCAGCCACTGTAAATGTTACCAACCACTGGCATCAAACGAACCAAGGTCTGTTTGCACGTATACCTAGTGAGGTAGACCGGTTTTATCAGAACCTTAGGTTCCTTTCCATTTATTATCTACACTACCAAAGAATCCGTGCCATATTTTCAAAATTTACTTTCAATCAGCAGCTCAAAACTCCAAATCCAGAAACCAACCTTCAAAATCCTGTCCACTTGCTTACCCATTCTCTACTGCAGCACTTTTGTAGACTAGGACATAAGTGTTTAATCTGGGCACTCAAAAATGCAGTAAACATTGTGCTGCACTTTGCAGAAATAGTTGTCCAAGAACATTTCTCCACAAGAATTAAGGCTGTAATAAAAACTCAAGATTTTTTACTTCTGCTCCTATTCTTAGTCCTTTGAAAGACTTTCTTTCTACAAAAGCACACGTAAAGATTTCTTTGACAAATGATTTTCAGAAAATACAGATGATTTTTTTTTAACTGAGAAAAAACATTAATTTCTTGCAAATATAAATAGAACTATGTTTAAAAAAAGGAAACGATTTCTTTTTATCTGGCATATCTTGCAATGTTTTTAATAAAAATTGGACACCAAAGATAATTTATATACAATATATTCCAGTCTGAAAAAGAAACATAAAACATCAAAAACCCAGATGTTAGCATGTCAGAAGATGTACTTTCATCCATAAATACGAGTATAAACATACATATGGAATATGTGAAAAGATTCATTACCACCAGCACAGATCTATGACAAATACACCAGCTAAGCCTTTACATGCTACTTACCAATACTGTGTACTTTTTTCTATTTCTAATACTTCAATATGTGCTTATGCTGTGTAAGTTTTAGGAAATACACGTTCACATCTAATAGTGAGCATTACAAGAAGTAAGCTACCTTTCTGCTTGTAGAATCAAACTGACTGTTCCTTCCTTCAGGTCAAAGATCAATGGTGTATTCCAGTTCTTTGTACTGAAAAAAAAAGCATCATTCATTAAAATCACCAATCTTCACCTATCATCGCAAATACGAAGCTGAACTCACTAAGCAAAGCACACACTTTTTAATCATCTAACATTCCTAAAAAAGGAAGGTTTTCAAAAGGAAAATAGAATGCAGGAAGCCCAGTAACACTGACAACCGTGCAGTATGATCCAGTAACAATTCTGGCCTCATTTTTACATCCGTTCACATTAGCAGCAGCTGACCTAGAAGTCTTAGGAAACAGCAGAATCACATTTCTGTGAAATAGCCATATTTTTAAAATATTTCTGAATTGTGGTTCAACTCTTTTACAGTGATCTGGAGGCAGGAGAGAGCCCCTCTCTTGTGTGTTCTATTACAGGCTGTGTTATCATTCAGCACTAGTCATCTCACTGAATAGCTAAGTGCTTTTAGGAGTAAACTTTAAATTTCAGCATATGAAACAGAATATCACATGCTTAAAATGTGATGCAGGATTGAATAATTCCTACTTTATTCCAAAATAATGGCATGTCAGAAGCACTACCAAAACCTGGAGTCCTTAGATGGCAGCACATAACTGGCACAAATACACTTGCATACAGCCACCGTTCCTGCTGCCTGTATGCGAAAAGAAAGCACGCCAAATTTTTGTGGCAAAATGAACAAGCAGCAGCAAGAAGCTGAAATAAAGGATGACAGTGGGAGGGCAATTACACACCAGTACATTTTGCTGTAGATGATGGTAGGTTCTACAGAATATCTTATCAGTTAAAACCCAACAAAACCTACTGTATTCCAATAAGTTTCTGCTACTCTCTTACAACCGTTAGATAAACTTGAGAACGTTTCATGAATTTGTATTACTTACGAAAACACGTAACACTGAAGAGAAGTTGAAACAACCAAGTGCCCATAGTTCAAAGAGGCTTTAATAACTCTGTCACGGAATTCCAGCACATCTACTGCATCATTAAGAACATTGTGCACCTAATCAAAAGAAAACTTTGGTTGAATAAAACAACAGTAACTGAAATAAAAACTAACTTGTGAACTAATATATTCTCTACTATAAGCACACACTGATACTATTATGCCATTAGCAGAAGAACAGATCTATGTGGGAACAAGCACTTTCACAGCACCGGTGAAAACTGAAACTCAAAGGTTCTGTAAACTCTGAATAAACAACAAATAATTACTGAGGAGCTGGATGGAGTTCCTTAAAAGAAAGCAGTAATTAATGCACACTTAAAATACGTAAGACATAAGCATAATATTATACTTAAGGTTGATAAAATCATCTTAGATCAAAGATGACTAAAAGAGACTCAGTGTTCAGTTGCTCATTATTGAAACATTTGAAATGCTCAGTGATCCCATCAGAAGAATTCAGTAATACCCAGTATCTAGATAAAGATATGTTGTCTAGATATATTGCTCTCTATATATTGCATGTATATATATGCTCTCTAATACATGCTCTAGCATATATTCTAATGCTACCACACTTTAAAGTAAGGGAAATTTAGGACACTGCCTTGGTGAACATGCTGTGCCTCGCCATTTCTATGAAAATTTGCTCAAATTACAGTGTTTCAAGAAAAACACACAGTTTACCTATAATCAACACAGATTTTTGAGTGCAAGATTTTAGGCAGCTAAAATCTAACGAGATATATTATGACAGGGATTTTTTGTTTTAGCTTTTTTTTGTTTCATTTTTTAGATGTCACCATTCTGAGGATGGTAACTTCATTTTCATTTTCTCCATTATGCAAACAATTGAAAAACAAGGACTGAACTCAATTATTATGAAAGCCTAGAAACCATTTCCAAAGACATACTTATTGCTATGTCTACTGCAGCGATATGTCCGTAATTAACTTGGCCATTGTAGGACTCAGGAAATAAAAAAAAGCATCTAAAACATTTTGTAGGCAATATTTTCCTACATGAATATAGGAATAAAATAAAACCACTATAAAATAATAAAATAAAAAGTTAGTCCTGAATCAGGGTTAGCTATACTTCCTCAGTTGTTTGCATATTCAGACACCCTGGAGATTATTCACAGAGCCCATCTGCTACGAGTCGATGTCTGGGAATGAAAGAAGAAATATGAATTTTTACCTGCTAATTTGTCTTCTGTGTTCCCAGACACTGACTCATGTTATCCCACCCACCGGACCAAATTGTAATACAGCATTTCTGTTGTTACAACTTTTCCCAATTACTTATTCAACATTAAAAGAATTGAGCCCAAAAAACATTTAGGGGCTTAATCAGGAATTCAGGAACTTGACTTCAATATTGAAAATATTGGCCTGCTGTCCAATACCAAATGTGTAATTTGGAAAATTTGTAAGAATGGAAATCTTATATTATCCCAGTGTTCAGAGAGTGAATGTTGTGAGTCAGTGTCTGGGAACACAGAGGACAAATTAGCAGGTAAAAATTCATATTTTTGTATTAATTCCCAGATATTTGGTAACCTAAATGTGGATTCAAGCCAAGATTTTTCAAAAGAAGGATACTAAAGTTAAGCTCCAGAAACCACATGTAAGGGCCTGTTTAATTTCTAGCAGTGCTGAGACTTGGCAGCTCCCACTGAGGTCAATGCCTATTGCTCCGCGCTCAGCTGGAAGCACCACGCAGGTACCTGATGTACGTTATATGATATATGACAAATTTCTGTAGCTTTGGAAGATGTGAATCTAGGCTGTAATGCGATGTGGTGCAGAAAAGTACATTACAACTCCTTACAGGCACAGTCAGCAGCCAAATTTATCTGGAAACGCCCTAAGACCCCAACATCCAGCATAGGTCCATTGGCATCAGGAATATAAGTGAATTTTACTACAGCATTAGCTATTACAAAGTGCAGCAGTGCCTCTGACAACTTACAAATGCAGACAAGGGAAAGGAAGCTCCTCTGTATGATCTACATTTCATTATGCAGCACCACCTTTGCTGACAGTTACTGCAATACTATTTAATATGATGCTTTGGTTTTGTCTGGTGTATTTGTATGGTTGTCCTCATAAACATTTTCATAACACTTGAAATTATGTCACTCTTGTAAGTGGCCTCCCACAGCTAATTTCACATGCTCTTCAAATGAGCTTTGTATCTTTCTGGAGGATAAAGTACTCCTGAGTTCATAGAATCACAGAACGCTTTGGGTTGGAAGAGACCTTTAAAGGTCACTTGATCCAATGCCCTGTAATAAGAAAGGACATCTTCAACTGGATCAGGTTGCTCAGAGCCCCATCCAACCTGACCTTGAATGCTTGCAGGGATTAAGCTCCTAGCAGCTCTCAAGGCAACTGGTGCCAATGTTTCACCATCCTCATTGTAAAAATTTCTGGTTCCCCTGGTGGTATGGTTTGGTTTACATGGATCTGATCTTCTGCACAGCTGATAATTATTTACACCATTTGCTAACTCTGTCCATGTTAAGATCTTAAACATTTTCAGTTACATATACACAGAAAAAAAGGATAATGTTTTGCCGAGGATTAAAATTTCCCAACTTGTATTAAAAAAAAAGCCTTAGGAAGTTAGTAATCAGAATGCACAACTCTGAATTGTTGAATTACCTCCATGGTTCTCCTCTTAATTAACGTTATTTCAAAGTTCTTCCACTCCCATCGCTGCTCCACGACATGGGCAAAAATGACATGTCCATTTCCACATGCTCCAGCTAGTTGAGTGCCATCAACAGACCAAGCAATATTAAATATGCTGCCAGTGTTTGGCTTCTCTAAAGCATAAGACCACTTGCAGAAAAAGAGAAAAGAATTTTTTGTTTTGGTTCGGGGTTTTTTTTTGTTTTTAGAAATTATTTATTGTAATAAACAAGCATAATTTTTAAGAAACATCAATGAACTAACTTCTTATTACAGCTTGAATAAGCAAACCAAAGAGATTAGATGTCTTAAGTTAGATTCTTGAAAAACAGGGATGCAAAAAGGAAAACCACCAGGTACAGCAGAAACAAAAAATGTCACAATGCCTGAAGTACATGAGGTAAAAGTTAGTCATTAGTCATTCATAAATCTAGGAAATCACTACATAAAAATTAAGTGAACATACTTAGAAACAATTATACTGGTTACATGGGTGCAACTGGCTACGGTCTTAAGTGTGAAGCATTCAGTTTATGCTGCAGTGACAGCAGCTCCTGAATGTAGAAAGTGCAAAGCCTAGACAAAATCAGCATAAACAAGGCACTGCTGTCCCAGTATACAGAGAATTGCAAAGCTCTTGTGGTGCTTCTCTCGACGCTTCCAACATTGGTGGGACATTGGTGGATTAAGAAAAGCTCTGAAACCAATGCCTATATGCTGTTCTAACACAAAAAATAAGTTAGATTTCCTTGCCTACCTTTCTCTCTATTCTCTGTTGATACTGAACAGGGGAAGGATGTCTTAAAAATTTCCAGTTGTTAAGCCTGCAATAACTAGAAAAAAATTGAAATATTACTGCAATCAAAGTGGTGACAGGAGCTAAATCCAGTTGTGACCAGTCACAAGTGGTGTTCCCCAGGGCTCAGTTTTGGGGCCAGTCCTGTTTAACATCTTTATCAATGGTCTGGATGAGGGGATTGAGTGCTCCCTCAGCAAGTTTGCAGATGACACTAAGTTGGGAGGGAGTGTTGATCTGCCTGAGGGTAGGAAGGCTCTGCAGAGGGACCTGGATAGGCTCAGTCAATGGGCTGAGGTCTATTGTGTGAGCTTCAACAAGGCCAAGTGCCAGGTCCTGCACTTCGGTCGCAATAACCCCATGCAGCGCTACAGGCTTGGGGACGAGTGGCTGGAAAGGACCTGGGGATGTTGGTGGCCAGCAGGATGACCATGAGCCAGCAATGTGCCCTTGCGGCCAAGAAGGCCAAGGGCATCCTGGGGTGTATTAGAAGGGGAGTGGTTGTAGGTCAGAGAGGTTCTCCTGCCCCTCTACTCTGCCCTGGTGAGACCACATCTGGAATATTGTGTTCAGTTAGCTTAGAGGAGACTGAGGGGTGCCCTCATTAATGTTTATAAATTTCTAAAGGGTAAGTGTCAGGAGGAAGGAGCCAGGCTCTGCTCAGTGATGTCCAATGATAGGACAAGGAGCAATGGGTGCAAGCTGAGGCATAGGAGGTTCCATGTGAACATAAGGAAAAACTTTTTTACTGTAAGGGTTACAGAGCATGGCCCAGGCTGGCCAGAGAGGTTGTGGAGTCTCCTTCTCTGCAGACATTCAAAACCCGCCTGGACGCCTTCCTGTGTGACCTGGTCTGGTGATCCTGCTCTGGCAGGGGTTGGACTGGATGAGCTTTCGAGGTCCCTTCCAACTCCTAATATTCTGTGAGCTGCCCTAGTCTTGGAGGCAACCAGAAAATACAGCTCAGAGTGTCGCATTTGTTTTAGATGAATTAAGAGGTGCTCACAGAGGAGTATCACAGTTTAATGTCATGAGGGAACAGCTCAAGTAACTGTATTTTGGAACCTTGTTATCAAAATAAGTAGTGTATCTGCTTTCCTACGCAGCTAGAAATTCAAGTAGTAGGCAAAATGGCATCACAGTACATTTTCCTGCTAACTGGATTTTGCAAGGTGGAAAGGCCCACTTGGACTTAAAAGAATGCATTTCTGTGGTATTGTGGCTAATACTTTCCTCCATCTTCTACTACTGGTTTACATCATCTACGACTATTAAAATACAGTTATCAGTTAGGTTTGTTGGTTTTTAAATGGAGACCCAAAATGACTGAGCTGGTAGGAAACTGTGAAAGCAGCAGTGACTGGGAGCCTGCAGCACAGTACGGCTCAGGGACCAGGATACGTGGTGCTCTGCCCAAGCAGCTAGATGCTTTTAATAAGAAAATAAGGAGCTTTACAGTCTCTAGAAACAGGGTGTAAGACGCATTTAACATTTTAATTCCCTGCCTGCCTCTGCACAGGGCACATTGCCCCCATCCTGTCCACACGGCTCCATGGAATCGCCCCTTCCAGTGCAACAGGGATGCATGGGCAGAGCATGAGCTTTAGTGAAACAGCACACGAATGGTTATCCTTTGACATCCCCCCCATATTTTCATTCTCACTGTGAGCACTGCAAAAAATAAAATTATAAGTTCCCCTAGCACAAAGAACAAGGGAGAGGTATTAAAACTAGCATTTGTTTTTTCTCTTCTGATGCACAGCACGGATGCAGTTACAAGAGAAGCTTACACTTAGTACCAAACCTAATTTTGCTCCTTTTGAGTATTTAAATTTCACCATCCTTATGTACAAGACTCCTCCAAAGTTTAGCTGGATCCTTATTAATACATTCTTGTAAAAAAAACTAGGGGAATTTTCAGACCAAGACACCTGCATTCTCTTTTTTGCATCTCGGAAATACAGTTCATAGAAATCATCCCAAAACTCTGAAAATGTGTTACCCTGAAAGTGAATGACCAAAAAATGAAATAACTCTTTTATGGACTTTTAGGAAGACATTAAAACAGGTTTTAAAATGAGAAGCAAACAGTAGCCTCTTCAGAACTGTATAACAGAATATTTAAAAAAAAAACTTAGCAATTGAAGAACTACCTGAATACTCAAATACATTTGAAATCATAATCAAATCAGTAAGAAAAAAACATGTGACTGAAGTTAAATGTAGACATTGGATTAATGAGACTTTTGGATACATGATATTACACCAAAGGGGAGACAGTTGGAAGAAAACATTCACCTAATGTTTCTAACATATTTCATATTTTGATTTCTTTTGCAGTACACATAAAACCCCCCAAATACTAAGGCCTTCACACAAACTCTTCATATGATTTATAAGAAATGAAATCACAAACATTACAGTAAAGTAAAGGAGTCAGATTTAAACATTCAATAGCAAGGCAACACAAGGGGATGAAATTCAACCTCCCAGTTGTGCTAATGATTTGCAGAATACTGTGTAAGATGAGCCACTGAGCTAAGGCTCCTTTACTGCCCACGCCATAAGGGTGAGCAAAAGACAATGTCAGCAGTGACTGAATTTCCAGCTTCAAGCACTCAGTTCTAAGGTTTCGGCTTCCATGCCTCTTGGCTCACAGACACACCATTCACTGCCTATATGATCTGCAGCTGGGGAAGGTAACTGCAGCTTTTGGAGAACGGTCCGTAGTCTGCTCTTCTGTCTCAACAGGATGGACTCTGTATGAAACACTCTAGAGTAATTAAGAGCGTAATATGTAATGATATCTGACATCCTTATATGGCAAATGAGTAAGCACTTGAGGTGGCAGGACAAATGATTCTAACAAGCACCCTCACAGAATGTCCGATGTCTGAGATATACTTTTCACAGCTGCCCAGATGTGATCTATCTGCAAACAGTTGGAAGAAGTACTATTTCAAAACTGAAGATCAGGACCCTCCCAAACAGACAAGGCTGTTTCTAAGGTCATCTCCCTTAGATCAAGAATCCACCCATCAGTCAAAATAAATAATAAAGGGGCATCAAGCAATCAACTAAGAACCAGTTTAAGGAGCTTGAAGAATGTGGCTTTGGTGCTATGTTTTTATGCCTGGCAGATACATGGCACCTCTGAGAGGACACAGTTCCAAAAGTACTTTTTGGTTTTTTTTTGAACCAGACGTCTTGTTTTTAGGTAGTTGAAATACTCAGTAAAATATTTCCAGATTACAATCCAAAAATAAACAAAAACATAAACATAAATATAAAGCAATTACAAAGTTTTATTTTCCAGTTCGAAAGCTCTCAGTATAATTCAGACCACTCCAGTGATTCATATTCCCTGCAGATGTTTGGTACATTTATCATGTACACAAACGTTCTAATAAAAATAATTTAGTTCTCCATTTGCAAGACAGGAACAATTCTTGAAGACCAAACTAGCTGTTATGTATCTCCTAGATACACTGAGTTAAAAACGAAAAAGGTAAGAATATGACCATATGTGTGACTGTACAGCTGCTGTTCTAACATTAGCTGCAATATTATACTTTGGTATTAATGTCTGACTTATACTTTTCCCATATCATAATTAAATCTTCATTTAATTCAATGAACTCTCTCAAGGACAAAGACACTAGTTATAAAAGTTTCATTATATTAAGCAAATACATGAAAGCAACAACTTAAGCTTCCCTTTTCTGATTACACAATGAAGTATTCCAGTCATTGAACACTTTCTGACTTCCATAAATGGAAACTGAGTAGGCTCTTGAGATGTTGGTGAAATTCTTTCAATGAGCAGATTCAGAGAACTCTGTGTCCCAGGAACAAGGACAGTCTTTCACATGTATAATATTGATGCTCCAAGACTCAGTATGAAGGATCTAGTTAGTTATTATTTCTGGACTAAATGCAATAAATGAAGAATGGTTATCCACATAACATGACAGCATGTTTTGAAAAAAACATGGTGAAGAAAGAGTATTTTCTTGAATTTTCAGTTATAAAAGTAATACTGATGTCACCTGTGCAAAGGACACTTGGTTGTTCCTGACTGGTCGCTGTTTTGGCTCTGTTTACCAGTATGTGGAGTTTTGAACAGGGAATGCTGACATAAGATGAACTAAAGCCGGTACTGCTGAACTCCCTCTGATGTCAGGATCTACACAGCATATGTAATGCACTGACTTGAATAATAGTCTTTGCCCATTATTTTGCCTTTCTTTATTAAAAGAAAATGTGCCATCTCCACCACAATCCATTCCAGGAATCAGAGTGCAGAACACACTAACAGCAAACACGTGCTGTTGTCCTTTTATGCCCCAACTGATCTAAATCAAGGGTGTGCTCGAACCAGCCTCCAATCCAAGTCCGACACAGAAAGTTTCAAGTCCTAATAACTGAGGGCCTCTATTTATTAAGTGAAGGTTGTTTTCCTTGTGCCTCATAGGCCATTTCACATTATAACAGAGGTAGCTGACATCTGAAAATACATTATATTCTGAATGTCTATTAAGGGCAATCAGCCCTCACTGCTTTCGAGTGAAGAACTGACACTTTAGCACAAACTGCCCAGAAGCCTCTCATCAGAAAGTGTCTATTAATTTTCTGATGTAATGGAAGGCAATTTGGATCTTACAAGATTATAAAAATCAATTATCCAAAGCAAGGCCATACTTAGGCATATTAGTAACACCGGAATATGCACACATACATGGAATTAGCTCATGGGCCCCCCTCAGCACAAAATATAATGCTATTTCACAATATAAGACGACTTATTAGGCTTTTAATTTTCACCACATAGGAATCCACAAAAGATTCTATAAACCAGAGACAACATGCGTAACTGGAGCAAGGAAATTCAGTGCCACATGTGAATATAGGGCAACGTTGCTGAAGAGGAGAAACTATGACTTTTCAAGCACAGAACTATGAAGGATTCCTGCT
>NW_010197072.1:36294-43751 GCF_000695765.1 Mesitornis unicolor
TTAAATATGTGTTGGAGTTGACCCTAGTAATTAATGTGAATTATCAAGAACTAAGCCATGACCTCCAGGTGAGGTATTTAGCCACATGTTAGAAGAACAAAGCCAAGCACATTCTCATAATTACTAGATCCAATAACTAAAAATAGGATGATAAACTGTCCCATATAAATTCTTAACCTTAGAAAATGAAACATTGATGTAGTTCCTTAAATAGATTATTACTTCCATAGATGATCCACATGTTTTCATTTTCTTCCAGAAGTTACACTAGCCAATTCTAATAAATTAAAATATGCCAACTTGGAAAGAATTGGTCAACAACATAACTCCATGGGAAACCTATCTGTAATTTTTTTTATTTTATTGAGCTACAAAGAATTCAAGATCGTGACCGTTAATAAAGGTAGATGAGATAGAGACAGTGCAGAAAAAAACCTTATTTTTGTTACACTGCCAAATGCGTATCTCCGTGAAACAAGACAAAACCTAAATGTAATGGGATCAAAGCTCATTGTAACTCTATAGAAAACAGATTTGCTTGGGTTTTCAAAGTGCTCCAGTTTAGCACAACTCAGCACTATAAGAATAATACGAAAACACATGCACTGGGGATACTCACTTTCAAAATGTTGCTGTCTCTTTCATATTTGTATAATGTCTAACGTTAGTTTAAAGGATAAATTATGTTAATTTTACAATAGTCACACAATTTACTGTCCTGAATGAAAACCATGGCTTTAAAGCTAAACAAATTCTTTTCAAAGGTTCTCTGTAGGTAGAAAAACTATTTTCAAAGCATTTCCTTGTTAACAGTTTAAAAAATAAACAAATAAGGAAAAAAAGGACAAACACTGTTAACTATATGAACAAACCTGGACATCAAAGTAATGTAATCAACATTAATTCAGTTCAAGTCTGTACCTTTTGGAGAAAAAGCTGAACAGAAACATGTCATCACAAAGGTCAGTATTTTTTAGCCATAGCACCATACTCACACTTGTTTTAAATGGGGTGGTGGGTTAGGAGTGGTTGTTACCCTTGCAGAATGTTTTCCTTACTGTTCTATGGGTATTTGGCAACATTCCCTAAATTTTATGAAGTTTTTCAAATGTTTCTAACAGAATTTCTAGCAAAATTAGACATTACATGGAGCAAGCTATGAAATACAAAATGCCACATCTAAGACATTCAGTCAAATATGCAAACTACCAGTCTAGTAAAATGGCCACAATTCATTCTGTAATAAAAAGTCTGCAGACTGTAGATAATAATTTAAAAAGGTGAACTTACAGATTTACGCAAAGAATTGCTTTCATTACAAAGCACTTGCTAAGCATTAGCGATGAAATCAAGATAAAAGTAAATCAAAGGGCAAGATTTAGCAGTCAAACAAACATCTGCTTATGAAAACAGATAAACATCATCAGAGAAAGTGCTCAACCAGAAGACAACAATTAATTGGGAAAAAAACAATAACTAAAAATCAAATTGAACTGATCAATCCCAATTAAGGGTAAATAAACCATTAATGGAAGAAAACCTAAAAGGCCACCCCAAAACAAGAAATACATACAGTATTATTAAAGTAAAAATTTGATGTCCATCCTTGCTAACTTTTGTTAGCAATTTTTAAAGGATTCATTTGACCACAGTATTTAACTCTAAATTTTTTATCAATTACCCTTCTACACTCTCCAAGGCAGCGGGAAAGCAACCTGTCTTTGGAGCAGATGGGTATGGTCCATTTTCTAAGATACTTATGTGGGAGTGGAGTGGGAAAGGAGGAAATCAGTGAATTTCAGTCATTCTTACCATCTCTAACTGTGTAAATATTTTGACCTGATCAGTAATGTCAAGGGAAGCATGCAGAGCCACAGGAAATAGCTTACATAAATGAACTTTTTGCTCACTGCCCTCCATCCAAGTGATTAGATTCTGAAAAGCTGTGAACACCAGGAAGGCAAAAGCCTATCCATCAATACATCCAGCTTTACATTTCAATATATACTTTAAAATTAATCTTAGCACTCTGCAGGATGAATGATCAGAGACACTACAGCAGACAACAAATTTCAACATTAAATAGATTTTGTTGGGAATTCTGTAGGATAGCTGTAATTATTTCATTTAGATACATAATGCTATCAGAGCAGAAGTGATTTTTAAATGAAGAAATAAAACTTCTAAAAGTTACTACTGTATTTGTCGTTTTCTTTTTTAACATGAAGCTGCTAGAACAAAGTACTCGGGTAGAAAGAAAAGAATAGGAGAAACGAACATACACTAACAGAATTTAATTTAATTATGCCCCAAACTGAACACATATGCTAGAGAAGAGTTAATGATATATATATCGCCTGATGGCTCCCTGAGGAGCGATTTGCCAATACAGCTCCATTACATCAGACATAATAAAAATGTCTATGTTGACCAGTAAAAGCCAGGTCTGGTTCTCTTCAAACTCCATCACTCTGGTGGTATGTGAATCATTCTTCCTTTTCCCTCAGTACTAGCAAAGCTAGTTCTTTAGTAACTATTTACATTTAATGTCAGGAAAGAAGCTTTCATGAAAAATCATGACTTTTGAAGATAATAAATTGTCATTGCTAGCTGCTAAACAGACAAAAGCATCTGGCACTAGCTACTGAACATGTCTTTGTTTCTTTATGAGCTGAGTAATAAACCAGGTAAAAGAACCCTTAATTTTATGAAAAAATAAACCTATCTACATTACAATGTCAAACAAAGCCCACGAGCCTGTTCAATATTAAATGCTGATTAAAAAATGACTGGTTTTCAGCTAGAGGAGTTGGAACTGTACTTACAGTAAATTATATTACATAATAACTAGCAAGAAAAACAGTGAGGTCCGGGGGACCAGAAACAAAAGCTACGCACTACAAACAGCACACATGACAGCAGAAAAAGAATTTAGTCATTTTCTTCTTTTTCCACTGCACCAGTCTTTGCCACACTTAAGCATAGATCTGTATCGAGTGCAAAACGCAATTTAAATTGTTGGCCTCACCCACATAAGAGTATGTTTATTTCAGTTTACCACTTGTTGATATAGCTCAGTGATCCCAGTACTCAGAAAGGAGATGGAAAGTGGTTGTGGAAGAAGAGGACGTGGTTTAAAATCCTGTTTTGAGAAAAAGCACTAATGGCTAATCTGATTGTTTAAACCAATATATGTTACCTAATGCAGTCTAATCATACTAACATAAATTGCTTTATACATATACACCTTATTTGGCTTCATCAGGTGAAATACGGTATATGTATACAAACGATTCTACAACAGCATATTTGTACAGGGAGATGGAAAAGCAACAGTCAGGGCAGATTACTGCTTTAATTACATTTTAGGTGGAGTTAAGTGGCATACTGAATGGAGAAAAATCTTCCTATCCACCTTGCCTAGGAACAAAAGCTTTGAGACAATCCTAAAGGACCCTTCCAAGGGAATCAGCAAATATGTGCACTGAGCTGGTAAAGATAAGGACACAATCTCACCCTCAATGCCTAACATTAACTGAACCAAAGGAATGCCAGGGAGAGGAAAAGGTGTCCCCACTGGTGATGCAGCCACTTAACAACCATCTGAGTGTCCCATCCTCTAACAGCTGAGGCATGACTGCACAACCTTTATGACTGCATGAATCACAACAATTTATCCATTTTCTTCTGCAAGGAGAAATAGTATAGGATTTTGAACAAAGGCAGATAAATCCAACAGCAAGATATATCTTCTTTCAAAAGAATAATTTTGATGATGCAAAACATTAAATGATGGAAATTGCAATTTGCTTTCCAGCGTTATACCAAAGAGACAGGAAATATCTTCTTTACTTCACGATCTTTCATACTTACTTCAATCTCTTTCTTACTCATGTGAGTGTTACCCCAATCTTTCGCACAAGTTCATACCTCAGGCTCTAACTCTACTCACTACTTCACTCTTCTGAACTTTCTAGTGGGTTTGTAACACACAGGTAATAAAAAAATCTCAACATCTAAATCTTAAAAATGTAGCTATCAAAGTAAAACAGTGCTTTTTAAAAATGGGAAGCTAATGCTTTTCAAAAGAAAATTGCACGCAAGTACTTTTCCTTCAAGATAATTAACACCAAATTGCACTTACACAGATGAAGTAGCATTAGGAATTTTTCAAAGCAAGTAAGAGGAAAAGGCACAGAATACAGAAGCAATCCCTACTTCAAACTTAATGCCCAGCTTACACTTACTGCAAATTCTGTCAGTGAAGATCAGTGAAACCCGAATCAGTACAGAAAGCAAAATATGAAGACTGACAGTTCTTATCCTGCACGCCTCTTCTCATATAATTTTTAAAAGTTCTTCTTCATGGATGTGAAAATACTTGAAACACATAGTTCAAGTTCAAGGTAAGGACAACCATGCTCTACTGAAGATGCCCGAAAACACCACACCAAACACTTTTTCCCAATCTGAGCAAAAGGGCAACAAACACAAGAAAAGAGGTAGAGAACAGGACAATAAAAGCCCCAAACCAGCAAGGTTTGATGCAACGTGAGTCTGAAGAAAAAGTTGCAGAACCACAGAAAATCCAGAGACAATCAGGTCAACCCGTGCTCTGGGCTAACTCACTCACAATATCAATGAAGTCAGATGATGCTGCAATAAATTAATTTTAATTGGAGACCAAGTTGAAAAAAAAAACAAAACCCAGGTCCACAACAACAAACTGGGAGTAAAGCCTCAAGAAAAACAAACCAAACCAAACAAAACCCCAGCGGTATCTCCTTTAGGATCCTTTCTTCCCTTACAATAGTTAAGTAACAGAGATGCTCAGACAAGATGATCAAAGTATGTTTTTAGCTTGAAAAACTGTGCCCTCTCCAAAGTAGAGGCAAGAATGTTCTTTTAGCTCCTCTTTTACTACTGCTTTAGCTGCATCATTTCTGATGCCTGATAATCGCATTTTGTGATCTCCTCATGAGGTGTGCTTGTCAACTCCTAGTATTTAGTATTTTTCAAGAACAAAAGTTAAGCAATTAAAGCACAGGACATTGCTTTTCTACCTCTTTTTTAAGACAGGTTACTGCCATACACCCCTTGCATTTTATGGTTAATAACTGCATTTCACGATTGCCTTACAAGAGATGCTTGTCAACGCTTGCGTTTTTAAGGAAAAAAGCTAAAAAATGCACAGGAAAATACAATGTCCTGAAAGGCCAAATAATATTACAAAAAATTATCCAACTCAAAACATGTTTAGAAGTGCTGCTAAGCAGATCAAGAAGGCAATATCTTACTCAGCTGCACCCAGCAGAAAGGTGCAGGAAGACGACTAGTTTTTGCTCATAAAACTACCTGCCTGTACACGTACACCCTCAGGAATATTTACTGTATTATCAACACATTTGTACAATCCACATCTGCTGTTTCTCAGAGTTGTGACTTACCCCAGTTTTATCGCATAGACGCAAAGTATTAAAAGATCCCACAGCAAATAATTCTCCATCCACAGCCCAGGCAACAGATGTTATAGGATATTCATGGGGCTGTGAGCTATACAATAGACGTCCATAACTGTCCCAAACCTTTAAAAAAAATGAAATATATATCTATATGAACACAGTTTGTGTGTACTGTTACTTATTTTAGAGCTATTATTTTCCCTTGTGTTCACAGAAGTTGCAGAAATATACTAAGTTATTTGCGTGTCTTTTTGTGTACCTAGAAAAATCCCATATATTATAGTTCACTTTTCATTAAAGGTTGCTCCTAATCAATATTGGTATGTTTAATGCAATAGACTTTGCTCTGCTGCTATGGCAAATGTTACATTAGTCTGTATAAAATATTTTGAACTACTGAGTTTTGTTTCCAGTAAAGTAGTGTAAGCCTGTAAAATAACCACAAGGTTTATTCCATCTGCATTCATTTCCCAACAATCCAAGGCACCTCTACAAGTTTCCAGACCAAATAAGATTTTCTGTTGATTTCAATCAGTGAGAATACCAGGAGGCCAGTTCACAGAGTGAAGTCAATTAAATTTCTTAATTGTGAACCTTTTTATCACAGCCATTAGACACTTAGAGAACGACAGAACTAACATATAATGTAAAATAAGTTCTTACTTAAGGGAAGAAACACAATATGTGTTTCCCATTTTGGATACAGAATATTCTAACCAAAAAATTTCCCAAAGGATTCACTAACGCTTCTGTAACAGAAAACTGTAGCTTTATTTCCTCTAATTTCAAATGTTGTTATCTTTTTCAGTATATGTCATAGCTTATGTTATTTCAACCGATCACTTACATACTTCTATATATTTTTCTTTAGGAGTTTATTTCACTTGCATCTTACCTATTTTTATTCTGCCATATAAAAAAACCATCTAATTTTACACTACTAGACAGCGTGAGATGTACTACAAATAACACAACTTAGGGTCACAAGTTTTTCTTGAAAACGGAAAGACTTCTTATTTAATTTTGAGTTTCCAAGTACTACTAAAATTAGAAAACATCAGAATGCCCATTATCTTTTTCAGTCATTTAGTTTCCCCTAAAATGTTAGCCAGTACTCACCTTATATTTACAATCTTCACCTGCAGAAAGAATAAAATCATTAACTGAGTTCCAGTCAGTTTTTAAAATAAGTCCATCATGGGCTTTCCACTGAAACGGAAAATAGAAATTAAACATAGATGTAACAAATCTGACAACTTCTATTTTTAGTATTTATCATTCAGCATCTGCTAGCATTCATACACTCCAATCTAGATCAGGGTTTCCAACAGCACAAACACACAGATATCATCTCTTCTGCAGAAAATAAATACAGCCTGAACACGGCCGAATGAAAGTGTAACAACCTGCACCTAAAGCATGTTCTAAATGATTGCTTCTGTATCTTTCTGCCTTTTCAGAACAAATGGGAAATACTTCTGTATCTTTTAGCTTTTTCTCTGATTACAAAAAGGGAAATGCTTACTCACACACCTGAAGAATACCCACCGCAGAAATGGTCCATTTTTTTATAGTTTAGAGAAATGCAAAAATTTTGGTAAAACTTTTAAATAACTGAAAAAACTTTTCACGTGTAAGTGTGAGACAATGTTAATGTATTAATGATACCTGCAACACTTTAGCATTTGGCTGAAGGGGTTTAATAATCAGGTGCTTCCCTGAAGTATAAAGAACTTTTTCAGAATCGGGTGCCCATGCTACTGAGTACACCGGTGAACCTGGAGACAGACAGAAAACATTTCTTACCACTTATCTGATCAAATTATGCAGAAACTGCTATAGCCACTTCAATCTGGTTATTTAAAATCCCACAGCAAAAACCCAAGAGTGGCAGAAAGCCAAACTAAGACAACCATTTGTCCTCCACACTTGTATGACTGCACTGATGGCCATGTTTACTGGTTCACTTCACGGTTTAGACATCCATAGGAAGAG
>NW_010197072.1:43782-60632 GCF_000695765.1 Mesitornis unicolor
AGACAGATGCAACACAGAAAGACAATGCTGAAGACTTTAGCTCATGCTGCATACCCTTCCAACACTCCCTGAAGAAGCAAAAATACACAGGGTGAAGTCCAGGCAAATTCACTTTGGTAAACTGTCAAACACCTACCACTATCAAAAGGGCCACCCTAAATTTACCTTTGAACAAATCCATTTTATTATAAAAACCAACAAAACAAACAAACTGATGGCTTGTCCCAGTTACTGAAAAAGTCTATGACTTTACTACTGCTATAGGTATCTCCTTTTTTCAAACTGTACCTATGAATTCTTTAAAATTTAAGCAATGTACTGAAGACCTACCAATTTTATTGCAAGGTCTGTCCCAGCAGCTCCAACTACATTTACCACCTGCTTTTTCATTTAATGCTTTCTCTACAACTACCTCTGGAAGAATTAAAACCACCAAATTTCTTCTTCAGTCAGATCATCTTCATAACTAGACAATTCTGTTACTTCAGCTTCACTGAATCTCATGGATATATTCCCAATTGTTTTTGTTTCTCCACTCTTAAAATAAAAATCTGACCAATTTATTCCAAGACATAGTTGAGCAAAATAAGGTGACATTGTCCTTCTCACCTTTGGGTCACCTTTCATCTTTAAGGTGCTTCTCTCACATCTTGATGCACTGATCCCCTGGCTTCATGGTTAACTGGGACACAGCAAAGGTTTGCGTTGCCCCTTCCATTTGTACAATTTTCTCTGTTATATCAAACAAAGCCCTTCATGGTCAACTTATTTTTGTGGTCTAACTGCATCATGGCGTCTTTCATTCAGCATTAAAATGTTAATTCTTCTCAGTTGATCAGTTCAGTGTCATCTTTCTGTCAATGCACAGCTGTCAAGTCTTCAGATCTTCTCTCCTGCTATCTGTTTAGTTTTTAAACACTTCCTAGAATACCTACATCATGTCATGTTTACCTTGAAAACCCTTCCGTACTTGTTTGCCAGAATACCTACAATATGATTAAATCCAATCTTGAGACCACTGACTGTGATGCTGATCAATATTTAATTTAAAACTAACAAACATCTTTATCAAAAGTAAGCCCAGCCAGTCAGCTAGATGATCCATCAAGCTACCACCTATCATTTTAATATTGCATTTTTAATACTGCATCTTTCTCAAACTTCATTATCTACTGCGATTTACTATGCTATTAATCCGTAAAATTTTGTATAAGTGAACAGTTCTACACAACCCCAGACAGCAAACTGTAATATCTGCATTTTATATTTAAAATGCATTTTATATTTGTTTTTTTCTAACAGCCTTATTCTCACTGACAGAAATTAGGCCCTTGAAGACACGATTTAATTGTCTCGACACAAGCACCTCCTCGATGTAAAGATACCCATGTGGAGCTTACAGATCTGACACAGGACCTGATGGAGATCCATCTCCTAGAACAGATTTGGAGGTCAGGCAGAATGGCCCAATGAACTTCACATGGCACTAATGGCACACCTGCATTAACACAACTGAATTGTACCCCAAAAAGCCATGTGTGAGAAGTAAAAAACCTCAGAAAGAGTAATTGTTACAACCTAAAATTTGTATGTGACAATTGTGTGATTTCAGAAGATGGAAAGAAATTCTTCTAAATTCTCACAGGTATGCACTTCCTGGGAGTCATGCATGTTTCAGCTGATAACTAAGTATTAAATTGATCAAACAAATTGAAATTGAGTAAATAAATGATTTTTTGTATAGCTACAAATTATGGTACCAGAAACTCCCAAAAGGCTTAAGAAATGCTCTTACAGGGTAAAATTTTCAAATAAACTTTTGGCATATTAAATTCAGTTTCAAAAAATGGCTCAGGATCTTTTTACGGGAATTCTGATGAGATTTAGACACTTAAGTGATTGAAGTGCTATATCAACTGTCCCAAAGTAATGTAATATCTTACCATTTAGGCCTTCATACTTTCTCACCGAGCAAAAAAACCTTACTTTGTTATGGCAAATCAATTCAGCATGCTAAATTTTATTTCAGCTTCCAAATATTCAAACTCTAAACTGAGACCTGGTGTCATTGCTCCTGAGTATTTTTGCACTTTGTATATTTTCTTTTAGGAAGGCACTTATTTTATGATACTTAGAAATACAGAATGATGTAATTTTGTTTAAACTCATCAACCATTATAGGAGACAACTCACAGAAACACACAACATATATTAAGTAAACCTGGCACTAGCTATTTTCCTACTGGCAGCAATTTATGTTGAAAATTCTGTCACCAGCTGTACAGAAATTCTAAATAAACTAATTTTTGTCCTGCTCTAATGCTGATTTAACAATCAGAAGACTTTTATATTTAAACCAAATGTTTAACTTTTTTATGATGGCTGACTACTTAACCACAATTTCCAGGGCTTAACAGCAGGAGCTAAGTTAACTCATTTCCTTCTGCACTTAACAAGAACTTGGTTGGGAAAAGACTGCCAACACATTGCATTGCTGTGGAAAGAAAAATTCAGTGGAACAGACAAACTGCAGTAAATTGCATTGGTGATAAACAGCTTCAGGAAAAATACTGAGAAAAGAAGTGAACAAAGCAGAAAATGTGGACCGAGAGAAGACCTCAAGAAGAAACATCAGCATTAAGCACATAGGGAGGGCTTTTCACATCTAGGTGCTCTCCTAGCAGATGCTAACCCTCAACGAATCATTCCCGTGGTCAATGCACACAGCAGAGAAAGAGCGAGGAAAAGAAGGAACAAAAGGAAGAGTATCAAGGTAATCTAAGGATGAAGAAGTGAGATCAGGCTCAAAGAACAACACAGCCATAACAGCAACATTACAGCTACAGGCTGAATGCAGTAGAGGCCGTGGGGTCGCAGAATCACACGGATTGGCATGACGGAAGGGACATAAAATCAGAAAATCATAAAGATCGGAAAAGACCAACCAAAAAGATCAACTCAACACCACCGTGCCCACCAAACCACGTTTTGAAGTGCCACATCAGCGAGTAGATGTGGCACTTCAGGACATGGTTTAGTGGGCATGGTTTTAGTGTTGGGTTGACAGTTGGACTTGATAATCTTAGAGGTCTTTTCCAGCTTTAATGATTCTATGAGCTACGATTCTACGACCTACACATTTCTTAAACACCTCCAGGGATGGTGACTCCACCACTTCCCTGGGCAGCCCATTCCCGTGCCTGATAACCCCTTCAGTGAAGAAATTTTTCCTAATCTCCAATCTAACTCTCCCCTGGTGCAACTTGAGGCCATTTCCTCTTGTTCTATCACTTGTTACCTGGGAGAAGAGACCGACCCTCAGTTCTCTACACCCTCCTTTCAGGTACTTGTAGAGGGCTACAAGGTCTCCCCTCAACCTCCTCTTCTCCAGGCTCAACAATCCCTTCTCATAAGGCTTGTGCTCCAGACCATTCACATGCAGCCAGAGCACTCCATGTAACTACTGAAAAAGCTAAAAAAGGGAAAAATGTATGTTTGTGTTTTTTTAGTGAATAAATGTCCAAAGATAGAATAGGCATGTAGCATCATCCAAAGATGGGAGCCTGAAAATTTATTTGCAATACAAAGAGTGGAATGAGTAGAACGAACGTTAGCAATGGGAATCCTTTTATTTCTCAGAGAGATGACAGAGGAAGTAAAACAATAGCTAAAGCATGATACACCTATCTTAAACAACATAACAATTTCTGCAGAATCCTATCCTTATCCCAGGTATGTCAGTAGCTTTCAGAGCAATCTGTGGGAATCTGATCCTATAAATGTAAAGGGTTTCTGAGCCTCAGAGTATCTTACGTTAAAACACAAATACAAGACGACAATTATTCCATGGGGATTCAAGTGTATTTTTATACTGCACCAGAAACTCCAAGAAATCAATGAAAATTCAGCTTGCATATTTCAAACTAGAACATATGCCTTACTTTATAAGCTTTATCAAGTCTCAAACACAATTAAGCATTGTAACCCTTGAAACATATCAACTGAGAAACAGTGAAAAGTGTGTTCCTCAACCTTTTTTTCCTCCAAAAACTACAGTTCAGTTGGCTTATCTTTTTCTATTGTAAGCATGAAAAAGTGTTACATCTGAATATGGACTTCCTTAACAGAATTGAAATACATTTTACATTCATTCCTGTGTTTAAAATACCTTCAACAGGTTGAAAGAATTTAGATAATTTGTTTTAGAAAGAGATAAGGGTCTGACATTTAACTCAACCCCAGGTGCATGTGGTTTCTTGAAAAATGTCAAAAGGTCACATGATCTCAATGTATGAAGTCTGAAAAACAAAATCTAGCTCAGTATCTTCACTGAAATAGTACAAATTTTTTTTACATTATCATTATAAAAATAGCATTTAAAAATATCAAACATAATTTCTATAAATATGTTTGCAGCTTACACTGTTGCACTTTACAATAGTGTTATTTTAAATTGACTTAAATAAAAATAACTAAAATGCTCTAGTATGCCTAAAACAGTAGTTACAAAGCTAAGATCAAGGTTAGGCCTCCATGGCCTCAGTTCAACAAAAAAACTGAAGCACAGGGACTGTTTCACTTCAGGACTGTTTGCATATACTAAATTAGTTACTGTGTTAAATAGATAGATGAACCAAGGGCTGTAAAGAGTGTTAAAATTCAGAGGAACTAACCTACCCACTCTTCAAATCTTTCAAACATTCTTGCAATGCTTTCAGAGAATTTTTTCAGTTTCACCACCAGTCTGTGGCTTGGTATTAAAAACTGGACTTTTTTTATTTTTAAATTTTCAGTCTCTCCAGAATCGTTAGGGTGGAACTGAAACTATTGTCTAAAAATATTGTGATAATACTTTTAATTTGAATATTATTTTTTTAAAGAAAATTTTCTTACTAAAAATGTAGTTCCCGCTGTATTCAACCAGAATTTGCATTTAATTTTAGTTAAATTTATCTAGGCTTTAAGATCCTTAAGCAAACCATTACTGCCAGATATATGGCCAAGTATTTAAATACAGTTCATAAATCTCCAAATTAAAAAGTTCTAATGGGGCTTAAGAAAATGAACTTACCTTGCTGAGCTAGAGTGGATCTCAGCATTCCACTCTTAGACCAGATTTTCACTTGGCCATCTTCACCAACTGTAACGTAATCACAGAAATCATCAACTTAAATGCAATAATAGGTCTAACAAACATGGCACTTGTATTTACCTAGGTAACACTACAGTTAAAATAACGTCTTCTTACAGGTAAACATTGTTCATGTCATCTTTCTAACATGCAAATAAATAAGTTATTAAGGAAAAAATATTTAAAACTGTTCTTCTGCTATTATCAACAAGTCTCTTCCTCTCCTGAAAATCCCTATAGTCTTCTTATCTGAAGCTGTTCCTGGGAAGAGAAAGTTCATCGCTATTTAAGTATACCAAATTCTGTATCTTCTATTCAGCATTGCTAGTACTTTTCATCTACTTACAGTTCAATGACCCAGAGACTGATTAAATGGGTCTCTGAGGAGTCTGAAGAGAGTAGGAACAGATTTTATATATTAAACTGGAGGCTTCACAGTTGATAAATGGTAAAACTGAGGAGAAACTGAAGGCTTTGTTTGAAAAGCTTAAATTTCATAACTGCATGTTACCAAGAAACTTAGTTTACTTATTAAGTTCTTATACACTATACAGCATAGTCATGTATGCACTGAGACACATAATTCCTAGTGTGCTATCATATTTAAAATGTACAGCTCTGGGCCTTCATTTAGGCCTTCCAGATTCAATTAATGAGGAAAAAGGTGCACCTGGACACTTAATGTCATTCTTCCATTTGAAAGTAATTCACTTACCAGACTGCAAGATTTTATATCTGACCAATGTAGTTTTTATGTGTTTAAAAAGTATATAAAAAAAACCCAAAACCTATTTGTGCACATTTGATACTGTTAAAATAGAGCCATAAAGAATATTTTAAGTGCAGTATCACCAATGATTTACTCTTTCTCAAACTAGAGTTGTAGTAGAAGAGCAGTCAATTTTCACAGAGCACACTGTTTGGATATGGTGAAGAATTCCCATACTCCCCATAAAGTATCATGCAGTCTTCAAAAATAAAAAAATTAAGGAAAAAAAATTGAAAATTTTGCTTTTTTCTTTGGAGAAGTTCCTGAGGCAAATCTGTCTTTAAAAAGAACAGTATTTCTATCCTCTGGGATTTCAGAGGAACATGCCAGACAAGAGTTCCTTGAAGCAGCACTTCAGAGTCAGACTGAGTCTGGAAACAGGCAGATCCAAAACTATCTTCAGTACTTCTGGACTGAGATGGAATTTGTCCAAAGAAATCAGCTGTGCTAGATCAACAGGAGGCTGCAGAAAAGTCTGACACCAAAAGAAACCCCATAAAGGAGAATTCCATCACAGGAAATTTAATTAGCTTCTCCTTAACATCAAGATAGACATTTTTGGCAAAAATGCCACAAGCAACTAATTACCAAAAGATTTAGGACAAAAAGACATGTAGAGATGCAGACACTGGGAGATCACTCACTCAGCCTCAACATTGACAAGAATTAGACTGTAGCTGGATCTACACCACTCTTAATAATTAAGAAAAAGAAACAGAGGAACAGTCAAGATGCTCATGAGGCCTCAATAAACTAGCTAAAAATCACCAAATGTTATGTGCAACGATACAAGTGTATCAACTTAGCAATCTCTTTTTGTACCAGATAAGAAAAGAATCCAATAGTCTCTTTTATAAAGCACAGCACATCCACAAAAACAACTAAGCACTTTGGCATCAAATACATTCACCTTCAAGTAAACAGGATAACATCTAACAAATACGATCACTAAGAAAGAGAAATGTTTTTACTAGATGTCCTATTAATTAAAATAGACAACATTCTTCTAAAACAGCATTAATTAAATAGTGCAAAATCAGCTTCTATTAAACAAGGTGGTAATAATCCCAGTGATAATGAAGACATAAAAAAGTAACTTCTCATAGCTAACTTCATTTATAATGTTGATTTTGTGTTTCCATTCCTCTTTCTCATGAGACTTTCAAGGTAGACCAGTGTGTGAACACTTAAGAGACTCAGGATTACATCTTCTAAACATACGTCAAGGACTAAATTATTTTCCCAAACCATTCTATTGCATCTATACCATAGAATAAAGTACATTCTACACATTTTATTGGAAGCACTCGCTTATCATAGATTTTGTTTAATACTATATTTTTGCACCCTTGCATTTCTTCATGGCATTGTCACCTTTGTATATATATAAAAAAATAAAAATGAAAGGCTTTCTTTCGAAAGAGCTCTTCTGTTAATTTAGGGTTTAAAACTCCATTACTTGAAGAATGCTTACCCGTAACCAGTGCCGTTCCTTCGTAATTCCACCTTCCTGCAAGTACAGCTCCACAGTGTGCTTCTATGCTTTTCTCTACTCTTCCCAGCTTTGAAATCAAGTGGAACTTCCCTAAACAAAAGTTCAAGATACAAAAAATAGATCTGATTTTATGAATCGGTATTTAAGGCTGTAATGATGTTACCTTCGGTTAAAAACACACACACAAAACAAGACAAGAAATCACGATCAACAAAAAAAGAACAAAACATGCAATTATGTTGTTCACAGCTATGATTAGCCCAAACAAATGAGCTCTTGCAGAAGAACTACTTGTAAACTAGCTACAATATTGTAATTTTTTTTGTACCTAGAATCTTTGTTCTGCCTATTCATTTTTGCTTGTTTCTCTGGGGACACAACTGCCTGATGTTATTTCACTGCCTCAAAGCTAACAAACAGAGCTATATACACTGCAGCCCAGGAGAGTCTTTGTGGGTTGCTTTTGGGTTGGTTGGCTTTTTTTTAAGACCTGAAAAATCACTCAACAGAAAAAGGATAATGGAAAAGCTAGAACAATCTGACCATCGGTGAGTGTGCTGCTCTGAGGAAGTATTACTGCCTGCATTATGGAGCTGTTATGGAAATTCACAGAAGCCAAAAACAAAGCTATTAATGATTTCAACAGAAGCATGAGGAAGTCTTTCTTTCCAAATGAGAGATGTTGCTTAAATCCAGGAAGATCAAATTTAAACTGGACCAAAGAGCAGACAAAGCAGGACTTGCAAACATGTTGCAGAAAAAAAAGCATGGATTAGTGATTCAAATTAACTACTTTAAAACCAAAACTCCTTTAAAATTATTTTATCTAATCTGCCAGACAGTGACCCACTACAAGCAATTTCCAGAGCGTCCAGAATTCTTTGAGGTAACAGCACACAGATACCTCACACCAAGGGTGTGATCACTTTGATGGGATGATTTTTCTATTAATAACATCTGGCTTGGGAAAATTAATTACAAAACACACCTAACTATTTCAATAAAGGACCACATTATCAAGACTGATACGTGTGTGCAGGTGACAACAAGGTTAACTACGAACTGCGTAGAAGGTAAAACCGCATGACACCCCCACACTAAATGCACATTCAAATCACAGTAGTCAAGATGACCAAACTTAGGTGGCCTGCGCTGCCAGAAGCTTGAAACAATTTTTATTGCTTTCCGGTTTCCCATGTTTTATTTTGCACTTTGCTTTAAAAAACAAACACAAAAAACCACCACCACCAATAAAATCTTCAAAACAAAGCCAGACTGAAAACAAAGAAAAAAGCATTCTGGCAGATGTGTTGGTAAACACACTGACACCATCAGACACATACCAGGGCTCTCCACAGTGTCATTCAAACAAATCCAATGACACTTCATTTTACTTTTAAGTATATAACCAAAAAGGCACAATCATCCAGCCAAATCTCTGCCAATGCAAGATTTCCAAGCAAAAGATTTTTAACATTAAAGAAAAAGAATGATGTGCATAAGTCAGTTTATTTGAACAGACCATTTTAAGTGTTGCACACAATTATACATCTTTGCTCTTCTTTATCACTGATATTCACCTCTACCACAGTACTCTGAACAGCTAGTCAATCACTTCTGTTCTTCTGAATTCAGAGAACTGGTATTATTACTAAGAGCACTTCTTTCTCATTCAGTTAATTTTTTGCTTCCTAAAATTTTCAGTACTGGTATTCTACATCTAATGTATTATGTTATTTTAGAATTTAAAAATATATTTTATATAATTAATGCTTTAGTTATTTTACAGAATATCTCTCAGGTACGAGATTCTCACTTTTTATGTAAAAGCAATAACTGGACTCACAGGAATTCAATGGCTAAACGCTATTTTATCTGATTAAATTGTCAAAATGGCCTTTTCTGGTTTTAAAATAATACATTAAAAAATGTAATTTATTTTCTGATCACCTGTCTTTTTTGATGCATAGTGTACTTGTTCAATCTGTACCCAAGACCTTTTTCATTGTAGAATACTTAAACCTATTCTGATCATAGGACTATTAATATCCTCATGTTCTCATTCCATCACCTATTTAGCATTAAGTGGCTGAGCTCTTCATAGCCATTATGAATACATTTCACTAATTTCCCTTGAAAAAAAAAGCTTTGCAAGTCGGGAGTCAACATACACAGAGATCTAACTCAAAGGCATCCATCAACTTTTAGTATCCAATCTGAAACATTCAGAACTACTTTTTTAAGGATACAAAGGATTCTACAGCATTTTATAGATTGAAGCAATAGCTTCCACTGACCGAGGCAGAATCTGTGAGACCTCCATACTTCTGTAAGCAAACTCCTCAACACATAAGAGGAAAAAAAAGTAAAATTAAAGAACAGACAGTTGGCAAGCAACTGAACGCTTCAGTTAGGTCACGTTATCAGGAAAACAATGGGCCATGTCACAGAGTACAAGATAAAATCCTGTTACACAGGGGAACATTCAACTCATCTTCCAATCTTCTGTATCCTTTCCCACTCCACAAGCACTTACTTCTTTCAAATAGTGAAACACAGCAAATCATAGCCTAGCAGGAAAGAACACAGTTTCATATAAAAGCAGATTTACCTTAGGCACTGAGAGATTATTCATCTGGAAAAAAATGTGATCATGCATTTCAAAACTGTATCATAATACTTATGCAGAACAGGGACAAATCAAGCTTTCATGGGATACCATCTTTACTTCTACAACTTCTTTACTTTTCCAACATGTGAATTTATAACTGGTATCAGTCAAATGATAGGACTCATTAGACACTGCTTTTTTCACTGCATTCACACATAGAGGTTGCTCCAAAAGCAACGTTTCAATGGATTTCTCTGCCTTCTGTTCTTCAGCTTAACACTGAGACAGGAGAGGCTTTCAAATTAGAACTTACTGCCTTATACACAACTAAAAAAGGGAAAATTTTAGCTCTATGCTTGGAGTAGATAGAAGTGATTCAACATAATCCTACTTTACATCTCAGACTTGTAAAATACTGCTCCTTTATCTTTATTACATATTGAAGCCAGAGGCTGCCCTCAGTCTTAAAAGTGACTCTACAGTTTTGAAGGAATTTCAACTGGGAGATTAGCAGCCTATTCAAATACACATTATAAAACATGTATGTTTTGTTCATTACTTTTCATAGACTCTTTCTTAAATGCTGACCTAATGTAAAATTATCAATAACGTATGAAGTTGAAAAAACAGGTCTATTCACTTACGATATGTGTTTAATAAGCAGTTTAAAGCTGAACATATCCTTTATTTTTGTAAAAAAAGCAGCAACAAAGATCAATGTAAATAGGAAATAAAAGAACAATATCCCACAAGAGATGCAGCTCAGAAGAAAACCCAAGAGGATTAAATTTATACTCTAATTTCACAAACATCTGGAGTTCAACCAGAATTAAGGCAAGCCTGTAAAGACATTACACTCCATTTCCATTGGATTCAGCAAATTTCCAGGAATCTGCTGCAAGAAAACTGCAGGTTTGACACATAAGGTGTGCTATGTAATGAATACATTCTGATAGCTTCTGTTGGCCAGCTTGGATCACACCCGACTCATCTGTCCTGGGTCACCTGGCCCAGAAAACCCTGGGCTTTCACTCCCTGCCCTATCCTCTTATGCAGAGAGAAGGGAAAAAACAAAATTAAACAAAACGCCCAAAGAAACTAGGAACACAGGTGCAAGTAAAAATTGAAAAACCATGCTTGAGTTACTGTAAGAACCACTGGGCAAGGACCAAAACATGGTGCACTATCAGCGTGCCCCTTAGCATGAATCCGACACAAAGTCTCACCAGCTACTATGAGGAAAATAACTATCCCAGTTAAATGCATAATACCAACTTGTTTTCACTAAATTGAAATCACTGTTCTCTCAGAAATGCAGCTCTGCTGAACAGAAAATGGAATTCTGTGACTCAATCCCGGTAAAGCCAGGACAATTAGTTTAACAGAATTTTAAATGTAATGTTTTTTTAAAAATAGCAATTAAGCAACAGAACTTGTTCATGCACTTTTATAATGCAATAAGTCACTTGCATATGAAAAAACATCTTTACAAGATAAGTTCTACTTACTGACAGTGCTAAGTTATACTAGGAGATAAAAAACTTTGACATTTTCTACATAAAGTTTTGAACTCCATTTGTTCTTTCACATAATAGATAAGCACTGTTCAGTATTTTGATTTCACTGGGGAAAACAACAACAAAAACCAAAACTCCACCAAAAAAAACCAAACCTCCTACAATTTTTTTGGCAAATACATCTCATGAATAGTTTTCCAGAAACTGTATGTTCAGGATGAGTTTACCAATCAATGTTAAGAGCTTATCCCTTAGTCCTTGCAACAGTTAACTAGGTAGAAAAATCCCTGCGAGAAAGAAGATAAAGTACTAAGTTGTGCAAGACAAAACCTGAAGATCACTGTGAAATAATTATAGCAAAAATAACTCAATTCCTTAAGGAACAGCAAATCAAATCCACTTGTGTTGCTGGACTGCTTGCTGCCCAAGAAGGGACCCCAGCTGATCAGACACTACCTATCCCAGCCACACTAGTAAGATGACAAGCCTTAGGGATGTGCTGAGAATGGGATGATTTGAAGAGCCTACATATTTGTAAAAAGAAGAAAAACAAAACAACCCCACTACAATAAAGTTGGCAAAGACAGCCACAAGTTTATGCTCCATGCAAGGAAGAAACAGCTGCATTAAAAGAAAGTGAAAGTGAATAAAGCTGACCTCCAAAAGCTGGACAATTATAGAATTGATGGACTCTCAGGTACATACAAATTCTAACAGAGATATAACTATGTGATTTACATGTTTTACAGAATTTTTTCTCATGCAGTAATATTTTTTTAAAAATTAGTATATCAGCCTTCATGCAATAAGAAAAAATTTGACTGTGTCCAAGCTGGGCAAAATCAATTTCCACTTGCTTCAGAGAGGAAGCAAAAACACCCCAAGAAACCATAAAATCTTCTTGCTCCCACCTTCCTTCCACAAAACAGAATCAATACACTGGAATACAGCAGCTCATACAGTCTAGTATTTATTATTAGTACACCATGATACGGGACAAATAGCAGCATACTGCATGTACATATGTATATATTAATCTGTCAGTACAGTGGACAGATAGACTAGTCTTACGTCTCTAACAACAGCCAGAACTGGATGCTCCAGAGGGATACTCATGACTCCAGAGAAGCCAGGTACAAGACGTGCTGTTGTAACATCTCCGAGAAACAGACTACATTGATATTAAACATCAAGGTTAAGCAACTTCAGTAACTTGGTCACCTTTGGTTTTCATAACTATAAGCAACATAGTATCTATGTAGGCATGCAGTGCAGAGATACTTAAAGCTACTGGCTTATGAAACTGAAAAAAGATGGTAGAAACTACCTTGAGTTAAAAAAAATTATGCATCTGCTATCAGAGGGATGTTTGATCATGTTGCATCAGAGAAAATTACAGTAATACAATGTATGAAATTTGAAACAACTATTAATTTTACACCAGTTGCACTGCTGTACAGGCATTTGAAACTCAAAGTTCTCATGTATTTGAGTGACATAAGCACAAAGATGTACGAAATTAGAAATATTTTTAAATGCCTTACCATCAGAACTTGTTAGAACAAAGCTCTCAGCATGGGACTGCTTCTTTCCACCTATACTTCTGGGAAACCAGTGAAGATCTATGGGATAAATATCATCTGGAAGTTTCACTACTCGAGTAGTCTCATTAGTTAAAAGGTTCCATTTCATAATTTGGTGATCATCACTGCAGGAATATAGCTCATCAGCTGTAGTCCATCCCACACAGCTAACTAAGTCTTTATGTTTAATTAACTTAAGGAAGTCTACGAATTTTAATGATTAAAAATACGCTTACAAAATATCTCATCTAGGTTATACAAAACTGAAGGAATAGTACAGGAAGATTATTTTGATAAGATTCCATGGAATTTTTTATATAAAAAAACCCCCATGATTCTTCATTTTTTAATTTGCTCTTGCTTCAAGAAAGGACCTAGTAGGAATTCAGCAAAAAATAAAGCAAACTGAATTGTGTCAAAATATAATTCTTATTATGATATATGCTTATTGAATCAGACGAAAAGTTTGGTTACACATCTAAATGGCTCTTAGTGCACAATAGAAGTGCAAAACACGCAACTGTCATTCAAATATGTCAGTTTATAAACACCACAACATATATAAATTGTTGACATACCCAATTTATTAGTAGGAGAATTACAACTTCATTAATATCAGGTACATGCATGTCTTATTACAAGCAAGTAAATATCCCAATACTATTTACTGTCTGGGAAAGCTTTTAACTTATCACTACAAATAAGAAAGGAGACAAAAGCTCAAAACTTTCTCGTTCAACATATCCTAAAATGTTGCCCTTACAGGCTGCACTGAATGGCAAGGTGAAGAAGAAAAAAATAAAAGCCACCTGCAATTTACAAATATCTTACTATGACATTTACAATAAACAAATCCTTTCAGGAAAAGAGGCTATTCAAAATTAACATGCTTTTCTACAGTTTACTGAGACAAAGGATATGTTTTGGTTCCTTTAAAAGTGAAGTCTTCAGTCTCATTTCAGTTGTTGGAGCGTTAAAAAGAGCTATGTCAGTATGTTGTAACTGTAATAAAACAAAACAAACACATATATAAGTAGCCAAAATTAAAATGGAAGACAAAAAGTTTTGAAATAAGAAGTATTACATTAGTTCTGTGGCAGAATAAGCATCAAAACAGATGTGAGTTTTAAGATAATTCTGTTTGTACAGTACCCAACTCCATATTTATCCGATCGCTCAGCATAAACACACTGGACAATTTAAAGAACAAGTGATGCTAACGACATTTTGCTTAAACATTATAAGCTGAAACACGAGTTTTCTTGTGCTGACAAACAGCCATTAAGGCAGCAAGGGAAAACCTGGAATCGCAGACTTTTCAAGGAACTTCACGCTTAACGAGAACACTGTGAGAAAATTTAGAGGAAAAAGCTGTACTATGAAATAATCCTGCCCTGACAAAATGATACAACATCCCAGTCTTTCCTCCACCCCTATTTGTAACGTCCATGATACTTTCCTGCAACACAGTAATTCCATAAGCAACTCAATGGGCTCATCCCCTTCCCTCTGGTGGCAGCAAAAGCCTTTGTGTGTCTGCACCTGGACAGGGTTGAGGTACTGATCCACGTTAAAAGTTTGGTCCTTGAGCAAGAGTGTGGGAACAGAGTATATGCTGAGGAGAGAAATGTGGCCTTCTAATTTTTTGGATTTTTTTCACCATAAAAATTACTGGGTGTCAAACATTTGCTATGCAGAATTTAAGATGCATTGAAAACATAATAGTCCCAAAACGTAATTTTCTGTGCCCAAAGAAAAAAGTAAGTTATTGAATAAAGTAAGTTATTGAATAAAGTAAGTTATTGAATAAAGTAAGTTATTGCTGTCATTCAGGCAGTTCTGTCACCTGATGACCCTTCTCCACCTGAAGAGGGAAAAAGGAAAGGAGACCCGTTGGTTGAAATAAAAACAGATTTAATAAAATAATAACAAGAAACTAATATTAATACCAATATTCATATAAAATACACAAAGTTATACCCAGCTCATGTAGTGGTCACGAGCTGTGCGCTCCCAGCAGTGAATGCTAAACACCACCACTGTGAGCACCACAGCTCCAGAGAGAGCCCAATGGTCACATCAAGCAGGGGTGTAAGCATCAGGAGCAGAATGATGGACAAGACCCACCAGGGCTCACAACCATCCAGGAAAGAGGGCCATCCCCAGCAAACACCTCAATTCATAGTGAGCGTGACGTTCATGGTATGGAACAATTCCATTGACCAGCTTGGGTCAGCTGTCCTGGCTTTCACTCCCTGCAGCTTCTGCACCTGCCTAACTTGAAATTGCTATAGACTTTGATCACTATGGCTCCCTGCATACCAGGGCTGGCCAAAAAATTAAGCAAAGTGTCTTATCAACTTTATTCCCATTGAATCAAGTGCTGTAATTGTCTAAAAAATGCAGCTTTTCTGAAGAGAAAACTGATTCTAAGACTCTATCTCTGCAAAACCAGGAAAGTTAACACTACATTAATTAATAAACACACACAACAGTTCTCTAGATAATTCTATCTCTCATACTTGAATGTCTAATTTCCTTCTCCTACCCGTAATAGGAATCTCATCACCAAGCCATTTAAAAGGTGCCTAAGTTTGTGCTAAACCTTCAAAGCAGTCTTTTAATCTTGTCCCTGACTTCTGCATGATGGCAATGCTTTTGTTCAGCACCTGCATATACCTGTTCAGCATATACTGAAACCTTTTCTGCTGACCAATTGCAGGGCTGGTCTCTGTGGCACGAATTCTAAAGCTACAGCCCCAGACATAAACCTTACAATTTGAATACAGCAAAGAAACAGTACGGAGTAAAACAGCATTAAGGATTTGTTCTCCAGTTTAACATAAGCATCTCTTCTGCTTAACAGGAAACCTCTCATTTAGTTAGATACACAAATCTTACCTGCTTTTATTTTCTGTGCACACCACAACTGGCTAAACCCACCTTTTCAGATGCTGCTTGTGAGTTTTTAATTGTTTATTTCCCTCTTAGGGTTTCAGCAGGCATGCTGCTACTGTCAGCTTCCAGCTTGCCATCCCTCCCTGCTCCCACTACACAGGCGCCAAAATCCTTTAAAAATTCTTGTGGAATTATATAATTTTACTTCAAAAGACAAGGCCAGAACCTTATCCTAATTTTTGAAAGCAGCTTAAATGCTCTTTATGTGCACCCAAATAGCAGGTGGCTCACCCTTGTGTCGCACAGCCACACCTGTTGTCATCAGCAGGTACATCGTTACCTATCTGCACCCAGTCCAACAGCAGATTAGCTGAAAGCATTTACTGGGAGTTTTTTTAAAAATGGGGCAATGACGAGGAGTTATTCCGGCACGATGAGTTTGGCTCGGCTTCTCCCAGCCTTTGCCTCCTGCTCGGTCCCACAGCCTTACCCTGCAGCCCCACGCCCACTCGCCCTCTCCTCCCCTTGGCCATTTCCCCTCCCGGAGCTAGTGAAGGAGATGAGGATGGAGACGGCGGCGAGAGATTGAGCAAGAGCGGGAGAGAAGGGAAAAACAGACAGCAAAAGGGGACGAAAGGGGGGGCGATGGCAGAGTAGGAGCTCCTCACAGCACGGCTGCCCATGGGGCGGCTTTGGCTCCTCGCTCTGAGGGAACCTCAGCTCCTTCCGCCCAGCCTGCGTCCCCTCCTCAACCCGAGTAACGGCCTCAGGCCACACAGACGGCAAAGCCCACTCTCCGGCCGTGCCTGCACCCCTTTTCCCCCCTCAAAATTTCCAGTTTCCTAA
>NW_010197073.1:0-31508 GCF_000695765.1 Mesitornis unicolor
GGTATGGCCTGGCTGGGGCTGTCCGGGGGGACGCAGCTTCTGTTAATGGATCCCCAAACCGAGAACGGACAGAGGGCGCCTAGGGGGCTGCCAGGCCTTACTTGTGGCACATTTAACGGTACAGAAGTTGTTTTCCAGATTTGCCAACAGTGAATTTCGTGAACTGAGGCTGACGTTTAACCCCCGTACAGCTGCGTTGGCGTGAGCTACGTGTGATCTTCAGTAACGCTGTGGTTTTGTTTGCAAAATCACTCCCTCTTACAACTGCAAAGAATTATTTTTTAAAAGCCTAGACAAGCAGCATGAATCAATATGGTGAAGGTGTATCTTTTCCTGGATCAGAGATACTAAGGTTCCATAAAACAATTTTTAAACATCAACTTAGGCAAGAAAAGTACCTCAGCTCTGTCCAATTGCCTTACTTCAATGCCAGAAAATACAGTTTTAACTGTATGCATGAAATACTGCAGTTTGATGATTCAGAAAACTCAGCTCATTTTGCCTCAGAGTAAGACTGCCTTCACCCCGTCCTTTTTTGTCTAACATGGTAAGACCTATCCATGCCATAACAGCTGTAACAGTGAGCACAAACCCTGCAGGACTGTTCCAGTGTTCACCCACAAAGGGGGCTCTCGATAGGCTGTCAAGTACAAAAGGCATGTGACACCAACCAAACATTCATTACAGACATGTAACAGTTAGAACTGATTTTTTAAAAACCACTTTTTTTTTTTTAAAAAAACATTGGAGCAATTAAAACTAAAGTAGGGAAGAATTCAAGCTTCAAGTGGCCCAGTTATTACCTCAACTTGGGATGAAGAAAATCCAAATTCAAATCTGGAAATGGAGTATCTTGCACCTTCTTGTATGTATTTTGGTGCAAAGAAAGACATGAATAATTCTATCCCATTTGTTTTGAAAAAGATTAATAAATTTTAAACCAGACTGAAGCGGTTCTAACAAGCACTACTTCAAATTTTATAACTACCAGAATTAAATTTAGTTTATACATTCAAGATGTGTTCATATAACATCATTCAAAACAGGATCTTTATCAGCAAGGACGCTGCCATTCAGTGTGAACACAAAACAAAAATAACAAGTATAACGCAATAGGAAATATCCATCCTCTAACTCATTTTTGCCCTGTTATGGTCTCTATAATGTGAATTTCCTACCCTTTCTCCATGCAGGAATTAGCACAGCACAGTGAGAGTCTGGAGTTAGGACAGTGGCACCATGTCAGTAACTGAGTCTCTGGATGTCTTAGAAAGCTTCATGATTGCCTCCATTGCCCAAGTTTTAGGCATATTTGGCTTTGCTGCAATGTAAGACTGCATTCACAGTAACAGCTGTGTAGGCAGCACTAAACGAGATACAATCATTTTAGTCTTCCCTTGCTGCACTTGACAACACAGTTGAATAATAAGAGCCTCCTGTAGACCAACTGACATCTCCGCTTCCAAATATTTCAAGTCAGTGGCAGAACAACTCTAAGACATTTTGTCTCTCTGATGTTCTCAAACGGGGAATTGGTTCTACACCCTCCTCTCAACAGACATGAGTTGCTGATGTAGGAATGCTGTCTCCCTGCTTTCCACCATCACACTCCACCAGAAGCAACTATGTATTAGTCATTGTACAGACGATAGTTTTCACCCTTTGTAAGGTACACCAAGCAGCAAACACTTTTTCCTCAAGGTAAAGCATTGCAACCACACCGAGGTCATAATCTGAATGAAGCACACAATCCACCCTTGGGTATATCACACTGTGAACTCCAGAAAAGCAGAGCAAAAGAAGAAGATAATCATAAGAGTACTCCACCATCTCATAAATGACAAATATCCACTGTGAAGATTAAGTAAAAAATTATAAAAAAAAAAACCTAATGCAGAATTATCACACCAATACAAGTAGAGAAAACAAAAGTGTTCAGCAAGAACACAGAGTATTTAAAAACCTCTTAAATTTAGAGGGTGAAGAGCAACTTTGCACCAGAACACATCAAAATTGGATATACAAAGTACTTGCTATATCCCACATCTTAGGGAGAGCTGTGTTTCTCACACTTGAAGCACGCTTTGTTGAATTTGTCAGGTTACAAGTGGCTCACTGAACAGCATCCCTTGTTCCCAGCCATGCTGTCCTTCCTTTCCACCATGCAGTGCTAAAGGCTGCCAGTGGCAATACTGAAACCTCCCACCAAGCCCCCATTGTCCTTTCTTAAGTGGTTGGAAATCTGACCTATGTAGCATCTGATCTCAATGTGTTTTCAGACATTCCCAGTCTGAGTCACTTCCAAACACACTGACTAGTTAGTAAGTAGCTTTCTACAGTAACAGCATCAAACTAGTACCCTAAGAAGATCATTTACAAAAGGAACTAAATTCCCCTTAAAAACAGAGAGGAAAAAAGTAAAACCTACTGGAATGCTTTGTGTTTTCCTCTAGTAAATTAACCATTGTGTAATACAAGAGAAGACTCGAAGAAGCACAAGCAATTCCTGTGTTTGGGAGCCAATGGTTAAGATATAAACCAGCAGCAACGTCCTTCAAGGATGCTCAGAGAAACCTCTGAGTTTTACCACATGCTTTATTCATGCTTCCTAGGCGTACTTTCACTGCACATACAGAATCGAGGAACTGCCATACTCCACTGCCCATCTTGGTATTCAGGAAGGGACTGTGCAGTCCATCACATTTATAATACGCTGACAACAACAGCTCTTTATCCCTAGAGAATCACAGAATCGCTCGGTTGGAAAAGACCTCTGAGATCATCACGTCCAACCGTTCCTGTCTACCCACTAAACCATATCCTTAAGTACCTCGTCTACCCGCTCTTTAAATACATCCAGGGATGGTGACTCCACCACCTCCCTGGGCAGCCTGTTCCAGCTTCTGACGACCCTCTCAGTAAAGAACTTCCTCCTTAGCTCTAACCTGAACCTCCCTTGGCACAGCTTGGTGCCGTTTCCCCTTGTTCTATCCCCCATCACCTGGGAGAAGAGACCAGCACCCACCTCTCCACAACCTCCCTTGAGGCAGTTGTAGGTGGTGATGAGGTCTCCCCTCAGCCTTCTCTTCTCCAGGCTAAACAAGCCCAGTTCCCTCAGCCGCTCCTCATCAGGCTTGTTCTCCAGAGCCCTCCCCATCCTTGTGGCTCTTCTCTGAACACGCTCCAGAATCTCAACATGCTTCTTCTAGTGAGGGGCCCAGAACTGAACACAGCACTCGAGGTGCGGCCTCACCAGTGCCGAGTACAGGGGGATGATCACCTCCCTGGACCTGCTGGTCACACTGTTTTTAATACAGGTAAGATGCCATTGAAGAGCCTTCAGACAACTGCCCAGCTTATGTCCTGAAATATGTGGTATTACAATACAATGCAATATAATTACACCATCTGACAGAAATAGAAGTTTCTCCTCAATACACAACAAAATTTATAGTTTAAGTTACACTCCTGGCCCCAGTGATGTCCTACATAGAATTTCACCCTTTAAAAGTCCAGCCACCTAAACAACAGCGTGGCTCAGACCTCACGCTCCCTCCCCACCTTTTTTAGAATAAAAGAAGATACAGCACAAAACTTCAAGATACCACATAAGCCAGTTGTTTCTGAACTGAACCCAAAGAAAACTCTACTTTCGTGATGCATTCATTACAGCTACATAAGCTGTTACCATACGAAGAAAGAAAAATTCACCAAATAAGAAACTGTGTTCCTTTCCTTTATTATGAAGTACCAATACCTTGCATACAACATGCAATTTATTGCTTATTAACATTATTGCATATATGAAAGAGGAAAAAAAAAATCAGACAAAATAATTTTATGCAAGCTCCTAAAAACTGTTCAAACAAAATACAGAAATGCTTTACAATATCACTGAAATGCAAACAATTCCGAATTTTTTCGTAATAAAAAGTAAATTTAAACCCATAATACTTAATCATTCACCTTGTTATGACCGATTACTTTTATCGCCAATCTGCAGAATTGTTATATTGCGTTTTTAGGTTCTTGTGCCATGGTAAGGATTGCTGTTACAATCAAGCCACATTAGTATTTGAATTTAATAATGCGATCCTGACATTTTGTGACAGTGTTTACCGCAAATCAGATTGTCAAGACTTACCAGAAATCAGTCTAGGCGAATTTACAGTTCCCATCCTGTCTCTTCAGATAAGTTAGATATATTTATCAAGTTTCTTTTTCAGACGGAAGATTATATAAACATTTTTTAATTACAGGCTCCATTACTCCATTTGTTCCCAACAGTGTCTGTGATTTGGTTTTCTATCAGGTTAGCTGTGCTTATGTGTTACATTATTCTATGTATATAGGGATCTGTAGGCATTGAGGAAAACACTGTTTGGTATCTGCATGCTAGAAACAAATCTGGGTTGTTTGGATGTGTGCATATTAAGTGTGCAAATCATACAGCCAAGCTCATGGTTAGCCCTTTTCCTCCTTTCCTTTAGCATATCATGGATTTCTCTTGTGAAATTGTAATAGGGTTACAAGAAACAAAACCAGTATATCCTGCATTGCATTCAAAATGTTATGTTCTGGATTACACCTTGATATTAATATTGAAATGTTCCTTTCAAACCTAGCAAATTTTTTTTTAAAATACCAAAATGTAAAAACCTGGAAGACAATTTACATGCAACATGTTCCATTTGGGTGCAGATTCTCATATGCTTAAATATTTATAGGCTCATAAAAGCATGTCCTGTCCACAAGACAAGTACAATGTTTGACATCTCACATACAGATTAAAAATAAAGATACACTACAGAATATTCTATTTGCTTTTATATTTTCAATTTCAGTAAGTAGGAAGTTATAAATAGCACACTGAGTCATTATATGGTTTATACCAAGCCATGCTGAACTCTTCATAATTCACTCTATTAAAGACATTTCCCTTACATTACAACTAGATTAAAAATTTATATACATTGTTAGCATCGGATGCCCTCTCAGTGCAGGACATCACACAATTAAACTGATCCCAGAAGAAATTTTGCCAAAATATTTTTTATACCAAACAATACAATTTATTCTTCATAGCTACCTTCCATTCTTTAAAGAGCGATAAAGTGCTTGGTTATTATAAATAGAGCAAGAATGTCAAGGAGGTAGCTAGTAGAGATTTTTTTAATGGATAAGAAACCCTACCAAGTGTTACCACCTAAAAATAGGAATTTGATGCTTAATCCCCAATCTCTAAACACCCCAAGCAGCACATCTCTCATCTTCTGTACCATAAAAAGAATTTCCAAGTTGCTTTCAGAAAATCCTAAGACCTTCACCTGTCCAAAAGAGAGATTTTTTTCCTAGGTTTGGATGAATGTTTAAGTTCATAAACATTGATCGCTATTTCCATTTGACTGCTGTCAGGATCTCAGCAATGAAATACTGCTCTTTTTCCATAGACAGGAACACTCCACCAGGAACAAATCCTTCCTTGTGAGGTTCCTCGTAGCCAGATTACGATGTTGTACAGTAGGCTATTAAAAACATGAAAGAGGGCTGCCCCTGCTTTCCAAAGTTGTCTATAATTGCATTTTTTCATCTGAAAATCCTAGTCCCTTTCTGTTTGCTTTATTAATGGTTTTTGCCAGCAGCCAACACTGCACCAGATCCTAAGCTGGAGTAATTGTCAAGCAGCCCTTTATTTTCCTCTGAATGGCTCAGCAGAAGCATCACAAAGCAATTTGACAAACTTCTCTATTAAATGATCCTTTATGGAAAGCTTGTATGTACATAAACACAAATCCATGAGAAAAAGTCCTCTTCATGGAGCAATCAACAGCTGATAACCCATTTTATACAGCTTGAAATTGTTAAAGAATAAAGTTTCATTTTCCAATGTGAACAGAGATACAGAAATACCTAAACCTTTCTGCTACCTCTCAGTCTGCTGCTGTCCCAGCCACAGCAGTGGAAGACATCTGGATCTCCATACCTGTGTCCTCAGCCTCCTCCATCTCTCCTCTTTAAACCTGCTTGGATGCATTTGCTCACTCGTGTAAGCTTGTACTCTTAGGTTAACGTTACTTCTGCAATGAGTAATCTTCTAAGTAAAGACGGAAGTAAATCTCTTCCAGCCAATTTAATTAATTTAACTTTTAATAAATTGCGATTAAAAAAATGGCATTGTGAAGAATTTTTTATATAAAAGTCAGCTCCCCTCAATTTCCTGTGCATAGGATATTTTTCATTAGTCAATAGATTCTGGTTTTTAGGCAATTAAGTTATGAAATCATTGATCTCGCTCAGGATGGCATGTATTTATAGAGGTAGAGTAGGCTTCAGAGATGTAATTCTTACCGCTGAAGAATGCACACAGATAACCCATAAAGCATCTCGGTAGCGTACGGCTCTCGACTGAATTGAGATCCACTGGAACACTCACAGAGAAAATGAGTATTTGTAGTGCATTTCTGCTCTGCAAGTACTGCATCCACAAATCAATTATGAAAGCAAAACCTGACCTACCATTCCCCTGCAGTAGTTCTGAAAGTGGTATTTACTCATCTTCTGATGAGAAAGTAAAGCCATAAGAAAGGGAACCTTGCATTCCTACGTACAGCCTTATCACTACAAACGGACTCTCCCGTGATCGTCGTGCTAATTTTATGTCAGCTGGTACTGAAGAATGTCAAAGAAAAGAAAAACAAGACATCTGAGCGCTTTTTACAAGCTTAACTCCTTCCATTCAATGTGTCCATGGCAAAGACACCTGGTGGCACACCAAGAGTCTGCTTTTACACTACACAACGCATCTGTTAAAAAGAGAAGTTCTAAGCCGCTAAGAAGATAATATTTCATTCTAAAGGCAGCATTTATTATGATGCTACTTATCATGCATTTACTTTTTTGCATTAAAAAAAGACAAGCTTGCAACATTGCGTTTCATCAATATTTCACCACAGGTTGAAAACGAATAAAGTGCAACTGAAAAATGGGTGCTGCAGCTATCTAATTTGCTGTATTATAAGCTTTTAATGGCAGTTAAAAGTGCCCTATACTAATGTATTCACTACATCACAACTTTGCAGACTGTTTACTGCAGTCCTTAAGCATTAATAACTTTTTTGGCATTAGAAAGTTGTCTTCTGACACATAGTGGATGCATCGGGACATAACTGTAATACATTAAAATAACAAATTGGAAAATTGAACCCTAATGCATTACAAAATACGGTTTTAATTACACTCATTCTGTCCAGCAATCCAAAATATGACAGATTTTTTAAATAACCATCGCACTGCCCTTCCATTCTGGATTGCTGCCCAATGTGTATTATGCAGGGTTTGTTGGCTTGGTTTTTTTCAACCTAGTTTGAACTTCATTACAGCTTGACTTACTCCCCCCACACACAGCAGACACAAGCCTATCTGCAAGTAAAGGAAAGAAATCATTTTCATTCACGCTTTCCATAGAAAACAGAAAAAAATAAAATACTGAAATGTTAAAGATTAATGTTAAGAAGGGACTAATTTCAAAAAGTTTTCGTGAGTTACCACCTTAAGAGTTGCTCCAAATCATCTTCCTTATCAATTGTTTTTATCCTACTTCCTGAATAACAAAAGCAGGCTTCTGCTTTCAAACAAATTCTCCAAAATGTTTGAATTCACTACATTTATTTTTTCGGAGAGGAACAAGGTGTTCCAAAATGATTTCCTGATGTAGCGACTTTAAAAGCACAAGAAAAAAAGTATTTCATTTCCACCCTTAAATCATAAAGGCGATACGAACTTAGAGCCTTTGTACCTAGCCCAGATTTTGCCTTAGATACACTGAAACCACTACTTGAAAAGATGGCAGGTCCTGCAAATGAGTCTCAAAAGGAGCCAGCTTCTTTCAGCAAAGCAGCTCACAGGATCAGCTCACAAAGACTACGGATTTACTGGTACCCAAATAAGGTACTGCACTCACTCAAATCATACAGCTACGCAGATTAATTGCTAACTTTCCCAAAGCATAAATACCTCTTTTGTCTGCAGGCTTTTGAAGTCTTAATAAGAAGAGAATCAAAAAAAAAACTACACAAGTACAGCTCTCAAAATCATTCAAAACTGAAACAAAATCCAGACTTTCCTCAAAATGTATTATACATTAGATAGATAAAATAACTAGACAGGTAGGTAAATTAACTAGATAGTTAAGATTTCTCTCTGACGCCCTCCAAACCTTTAAATTTGCAGAAGGGACAGAGTGCCTATTGGCAAATAGGTGGCTTTAAAAAACTGCTATGCCTACAGAAGTGAACGGTCATTCTCCAGAACTACCGCACAGCTTTCCAGAAGTTTGGCACAGTTGATTCGAGAATGTTTTTAGTCACCACCTCTGATTTCTGGTGTGATTAACAAGGAAGATATGACAAAAACCCCCACCACATCATATCAAACGGGTCCTTTCTGTGATAAAAGAAAGAAGTATTATTGTAAGTTACACGTCACATATCCAGAACAACTCTCTCTTTACAATTAAACTTAGCATCCAAACAGACGATGGTTAAAAATACTGAGGAGAGTTGTAGCAGCAAAGGAAAAAGCACTGCAGTAAGAATTAACGCTGCTTACCGTACTAACTTATGAAAAGAAAATCCACAGGCAATTTAGAAGATTGAATGTAATCTAACACAAAGAAGTGAATCCTTCCCGTCAAAACCAGATAAATTTAACAATTTGTAAGGTATTCTGTAGTCTTATAATACAGCATTTTAGATAAAATTATTTCATAAATTTCCCCCAAATGGTTTGCATTCCTACAAAGCAGAACAAAAAGCATAAAAGACTTCGCAGAATCCAAGCCAGCTTTGTAGCTTTTCTTGCAAAAATTAAAAAGTTGTCAAGAATGAAATCTTGATTGTTATTCCTAGAAGAAACCATAGAAACGTGCCAGGAAAATTGCACCATATCAGGAGTTTGGGGAGGCTTTGTTGTTTTCTAAAAAGAGAGAGAGATGTCAGTATTCACTGGGTTTATAAAACACGTTAATCTGAGAAACCTGAGTGAAACACTTCGAACATACTGGTGGAAAACAAGCGAGTAACCAGCCTGCTCCCTTCTGTTTTCAGTAGCTTGTAACTGCTTGGAACAGACAGGTGGAAGTCATTTGTGTGAGCTTTTGCTTTTATTCCTCACCGGACAGGATCCGCAAAGCGTGGCCCTGGGTGCGCAGGCAGTGTGGCTAGGGAGAGAGTCAGGTCAGTACAGAGGTAATACCTTGTTTCCTTAGAGGAGCAGTCCATGGCAGAAATGTGCACCGTTTCAGTGAACCCAAACTATTTTCAGAGCAGAAATTTTCATTTTATGCATACGATTTCTAGTCAGATTTTCCATTTCTATGAGTTTTGGATTCCTCCTGTCCGATAAGACAAATGACTTTGTAGCATCCTTTTGCAATTTTGACCATCCACATCACGTTCATTACATCCAAGACAACACTTGAGATAATCCAGGCGCTTTGGGCTGCAAATCCTAATCTCTTGAAAGCCTCTGTTCCAAATGAAGAAATTACATGGCTGTAATATACAGGCATGACGGCAATCCTCACCACGAAGAACACAACTGTCATCAGCACACCATTGATGATGTTGGCCTTTGAAGATCTGGGATATCCCAGTACTTCAAAAAACCACCTGCAAGAGAAGCGTTCACAGATACCAGGCAGACTTAAAGCCATCTCATTAAAAAAGAATTTTCTTTCATGGGTTTTTTAGTTAATCATCGCATTTATTAATTGCTTCTACCCTTCTCATTTCTAAATCACTGCACTGTGTCTTGGCTTAGCTGCAAATTCTTCTGCTTGGCTGCATTTGTTTTTTCCCCACTTAAGCAGCGTGTGATATCCAGCACATTGCACAATAACATGTGGAAAATCCTGATTTTAATTCTAAACCAGTTCTCGACCAGTGAGCTTTTCAGTGACTATTGTGTAATACAATACAATGCAAATTCTCTTTTAAAATTAGAAATACAAATTTATTACTTGTTACCATAGCTTGCACCAACGGGCAACTAAAATCCCATTCATTTCCCTGAAAGCAATTCTAGCACTGTATTTGGATATGGTAATCTAGACAGAGCTTTGGTTTCCACTTTCTCAGTTTTGGGTGCTTCTCACTGCATCTGTCCAGCCCAAAACCAGAACTTCAGAACCAGACATTGCAAATGGCACTGGGTCATGTCAAGCAATTAAAAAGATAAATCTAAAGCCTCTCTCTCCCATATTACTACAGGGTCATAAGTGGTATTAAAAACCCCCAAAGCTTGCATATTAATCCCTTAGCAGACAGGCATCACTTAGCTATTGCCTAGCACACAGAAGCTGCGGGTTGAATTCCTAGAAAAAGGAGCAACAAACTCCTCTGATTCCTCATCATTCACACTTAAACAAGAATAAACACAAGGAAAATCTGTGCAACGATAGCAGGGCTAAAGACTGCGCTGGAGGAAATTACTTAAATCACTGTATTGATGATGGGCAAGGGGAAGTGGAACAATCAATTTATTTTCAACAGGATATGAAGGTAAAACTATTTAGCAAAATAACAGTTTAAAACTGGTTTTAAAAGTAATTTTCTATTTAATTACCTACAGATTACAAACTAGGTAATTAAAGATATACTGAAAAGGTTCGCCAGACATCCAGCTCTAACAGAAATACTGCAGGATTTCATTAAGAGTGCGACTGAGACAATTAAAATCCAAGCACTCCAGGTGGCAGCCTGGCCTGGAAGTAGGATACCTCACCACAGAAACACTTACTGGGGTGGTGAAGAGCTGTATTTGGTCAGATTAATACTCAGAGCCCGTACTTTCATTGATATATACAATAAAGATGCCAAAAGTAACATAAAAAAAGATTTTTAAATATGCTGTGATGTGCCGATATAGGTAACTTAGAAAAAACGGTAACTGGACGTCTGCTTAGCAACTTCCCTCTCCCAGCAAATTAACATGGTCAGTAAATCACACTTACTCCAATTTTAGCCACCACAGTTCATAATAATTACAGAAATGCTGATTTAAAAGACTTAAATGCTTGGCACGGAGACAACCACCAATGAGATATCCCTAACAACACAAGCAGGAAACACAAAGAAAATCCTACAGTTCCAAGAATAGAATATAATGTTATATTTTAATAATAGCTCTTTTGGTAATACTAAGAACGCAAACAAGAAACAATGTGAGTCATTACCATTATCCACTACTCACTGTCTTAAGGGTCTGGTTCATTTCAAATATAATTAAAAAAAAAAAGCCATTCATGCACTAATGAGATGCTGTCCCTTAGTGCAAAGAACTTTATTATCTCCTACAGGTATTTCCGTTTTTCTGAGGAAGCAGTAAACGTGACTGTCTGGAAACACATGATCTCACCATAGGCATTTTAAAAGTATAACGTATTCCTTTTAATAACCAGATGAATCACGATACTTCCTAACACCCCAGGCTGAAACACAGGCATAGGCACCACTTAAACCCAGGATGAAATCCTGCCTCAGTAGTCAGCTGGGAGAACAGCCCAACTAGGACATGGATTTCAATACAGAAACCTAGAATACAATACCACCTTTTTCATGTTCTTAGTCTCCTCTTCCTTCTGTTATAAAATAAGCTTAAATAAGTGTTTCTCTGTGCAAACAGAGCACAGACTACACTAGGCTATAATCTCCTACTCAACAGCACTTGGGCAAATGAAAGCAACCTCTGGAGAGCTCCATTATCTCGCCCTGCCCTCCTGGAAGTTGAATTTGCCAAGCTAATGTTCAAAAGGGATCTCAGCACAATCTTTTTTTTATTCTTAGAGATCTAAGGAATGCTGCAGTCTCATAAAATATTTCAGAGTTTACAGTCACAATGCAGTAATGGGTAACACTGAGATACCCTGCTTACAGGAGAACTGCAGTTCCCGTTTGCCTTACAAACCTTACCCAACAGACACCTCGAAAAGAAAACAGATGCCACACATGGAGGATCAGTAAAGTAGAAATACACCCCAAAAAGCATGGGTGAGGAATAGGCATCTGGTACACTGAAAAGCCTGATCCCACATTGCACAGAAACAGAGGATCAGGAGAGCACTGCAGCGTTGCCTTCTAGCAAAGCCCCTCTCCTGAGGGGGAAAAAATCCCCATTGAAAATGACAGACTTATAATAATTAAATTAACATACAATAAACAATAAACAATATTATATTTTTGAAATTCTTTTTGTTCAATAGTTTCATAAAAAGATGGCATTTCACGTGAAAGGTCGGCCTGCTTTAAAAAGGAACTCGGAGGCGAATGCATTCGTTAGACTGTTGCAGCTACAGCAGCAAGAAGTATTCATAGCAAAAAAAAAAGATGTCCACATAGTAATCCTTAGTTCAATATATATAAAAATATATATATATAAATATATATCAATTCCCTTCCAGCACACATTCAACAACAACAAAAAAACCCCCCTAAGGGACAGAAATAAAAATACACAGTTTCAAATCTGAAAGAACTACGCAAGAATTCCCTAACCACTTACCGCTGATTGACAAAAGGCGTGGAGAACTCTGCAAGCAGACGGAAGTTTCCAAAATAAGCCAAAAGACCTTTGCTCTGGTTAGCAAAACAAAACAGACACACAAAAATCATCAATGTAGATGTGAAATCTTGGTTAAAGTCTTCAAGTGTACACAGAACGAGACAACATCTCAACTTCCTTATTAAAACTGACAGGAAGCCAAGTCTGCCAGCTGTGGCCAACTTCCTTACCATTTCAAAATGAGGTTTGCTACAAAAGCTGCAATTGTCCTTCAGGTATCTCGAATCAGTAGTTTTGAATTTTAAATAAATCTTTAAAAGACTCACAGTTAAGTGGCAATGGAAAGCTAGCTAGAGAAGACTGGCACAAGTAGCCATAGGTTATAGTTATAATGATACTATTACTGCCTAAGAGAATTACAAATATTTTCTTTTTCTCAATGTTTAAATTAGCCCAAACAGAAACACTGCAAGTTAAAGATAAATGTCGCTGCATTGTTTTGGGAGCATAATTTGGCAAAGGGAACATGAATTCTCAGCTCTTACGTGGCAGCAGAAAGGGCACAAAAAGCCCTTGTTTCTCTCCCTGCCACTGGAGGGGAAATCCTTTCCTCCAGCTCCATCCAGTCCCTGCCGTGCCCCGTGGGCTGGAAGGAGAGCGCATCGTCCCCGTGCCGGTACCCAGATAATCGCGGGATCTTTTACACTGATGCACGTTGTAACTGAGCACTTTCTTCCAAGTGCCAAAGTACAGCATATTCTCTGCCTTATCACTTGGTTGTGCTGGAAATAGTGTCCCGTGGCACAGCGGGCTGGGTAAGCAGCAGTTTGCAGATACAGAGATAAAAAGATTTCGACGACAATTTCGGTAGGTCTCCTGAACCTCTGGAGTTCGTCATCATTTCTCTTTCCCCAACGAGCGTGCCAATACCCACGACTTCAGGCATTTCATGTCAGTCTGCGCTGCACCAAACAGAAAATCTGTGTTCTTACTCAAATTCTCTCCTATCTTCAAGAGGAATTGTTGAACTTAGATAGTTATGAGTAACTCTCTCTGAAGGAGAGAGAATGGGAGTAACACACCGACATCCAAGGGCAGAGCTGGATCCAAACAATAACCGCTTTACAAGAATTTCACACTAACACTACACTTCCTATTTACTCCAGAAACAACTAATGAATTTTCTGCATCGGGGATTAGCCTTGCTAGTGGTATTTTCACTTCTCTAATATTCAGCTCTAATTCACTTTCATCCATGATAATATTAGTAGATCTGATTATCTTCAGCCCAAAACAGAGTATTTACTTGTCAGCATACTTCATCCCCTTAAACCGTTGCATGGGAAATCCGACAGCAATCTGGCATCTCGACAGCTTTAATATTATAAGCCCAGGATCCACGCAGTAGGCAGGGACAGAAATGGGGTAAATGAAGTCAATTGTCCTTTACAAGATTTCTTTATTTACTGAATGAGCTTTTCAGTAGAAATTCAGGAGCATTATTCTGGAGGTCAATGGGATTTTTACCAAGTCACATGGGTATCTTTGAGCAATCCCAGCAGCAGCAACGACTAAGTCAGTCTTTATCCTAGAACAGCGTCTTCCTCTTCCCCTTTTTCCTTCAGTGTACGTATGCCACAGATATGTAGAGATATATCCAGTTAATCACCCATTGTTTCCTCACCAAAATAACCTTAAACAAGATGCCTCAGAGGATCAACAGTGTGTCATAATGATTTTTTGTTTTTAAATAAAAATGGAAAAAAAGAACAAAAATAAACAACAGAAAAAACACACCCAGCTGATTGCATTGCATTCAGAGTTTGGCATCACTGACCTATGGCCTTGCAAATACGGTCACAAGTAGTACATAATCACATTTCCTTCTGATTTTCTAAGTATTCAGACTCATGAATGCTTTATTTGAAACCCTTTCTTATAACCATGTGAAAAGCCGCTCTCTGTCAGTCTCTCTACAGCAAAAATTTAGACTTTTAATTTCAGCAGTTAAATAAGTAACGCGTTTTTGTTGAAGGACTGTAAAACTTAAAATGCATGCATTTACCATAAATTACTGATAAAACCATTTAGAAAGCAAGAATGACTGAAAATATAAACATGCCTTTCACAAAGCTCACACACCAACCAGTGATTTTTTTTTTCTTTAAACATTAAGCAAGTGAGATCTATAAAAGCATTGTCTTCAATCTCATCTGCTTCTTGTGTAAGTGGAAAATAGAGCACTCACCAGTACAAAATAGTAAGCATACAGAGCTGCCAAGTGATGTATTACAAAAAATTTGTCACCAATTGCCTTCCAGTAGTAAATAACAAGCAACAAATCTACAAGAGAAAACAAACAGTGATAAAGAACAATTTATTATATTACCATTGACCTCAGAACAGTGTGTCTCTAAGTTTTAGAGGTATAAATACCAACATACGGCATCAGTAGGAACTCTGAATTAAGTAACTCTCAAGACCTTCTGTAGCTCTTTATCCTGAAGACTTTACTTCAGTCAAAGCATTAAGCACCAGTATTCTTCCAAATCTATGTAATAAATGCAGGGATCTATTATGGGGAACTTCTAAATCAAGAAGTAGTTATATTAGCAAACAGGGAACCATTTTCCAAACATATTTTGCAAGGGGCACTTGGAATGAGAAGCACGTTTGCTTTCTTTAATCAGAACTTCCCAGTTACTCCAAAAGTGATGTAGTGGACCCAAGTTAACATTACAAGGAAAGCTTGGACAGTAAAGTTCTGTCTTGTCCCATCATGGTCTAGGATTTCAGAAGATACTCTTTTCTATACTGGAACAAGCCATTGCTGCCCCTACTCTCTCCAAATGAGCACTTCAGACTGGAATATTAGTGACAAAGGTTCCGAATCAAAGACTTCAACCCTGTGCCTTTCATATCTCCAGTAAGTGCCTTGATCTCTTCTATATTAGCTATCCTCAGGCAGGACTCTGTATCATCCAACAAAGCTGCTCCACTTGCTATTAATAATTAAACATTAACTATATAAGGAAGTAAAAGAGAACGAGTGGCCAGGTTCAGGTCTCTGTTCATTAATTCATAATGCAAGTCTAATGCATAATCATTTAAAAATAGATACCAGTGGATTTAAACATGGGAGCTGGAGTTCTTCTTATGGAAAAACCAGAGATTTAAACTAACCCACAGTTTAAGTGGGTGTGCTGATCACCAGATTATCATTTCCATTGGGGTGAGAGATCTGGCCTGAGGGATTATCGAGTCCACAGCCCAGCGTCTGACCAGAGACTCCAACCTAACATGAGAAGTTTTCCCTGAAAATAGCCCAAGTCACAGTAAGTTTTTGCTTTGATAAGTCAGCATTATCCCCACACACCATAAAAGAAAGGCCCAAAGCACTTTGTAGCGAAATTTCCATGCCAGTTTTAGTTGACGGTAAATAATGAAGAACACGGAACATATTGTAGGGGTAAATGCCATTCCAAGAAAATAATTAAAAACTTCCAAGATTTATACATGGCTTAAAGCGAGACTAAAAGGTGTGCAGGCAGGATCCTACGGCATCATTTGCCTCGTCTTGTACTGAGGGTACTGCCAGCATTCTGAGGTCACAGGAAGAAATGTGTGATAAAAGAGCTACGAGTTGTAGACACGCTGAATGGAGTGAAGGGCACTGCTTTAACGCCTTCTCAACTGCGTGAAGCACAAAACTGAGCTGGAGTTGGTGGTTGTGTATCAAACCATCACAAAGCCACACAGTGGCACTTCCTCAGTGCTTGGGGAGATACCATTCCATCTTTCACATCCGCTGGCAAGATCCTGTGATTTCACCACAACCCACAACTCCATTAGCAATTTTAAAAGCCACAGTAGAAACTGTATTGCATACACACATCGCATCTCCAGCACAGCAGCTCAGCATAAATATATAGGCATAGTGACTCAAGATAAACACACAGGTTGTAGGTGTTATATACACATTGCGTAATTACCAGAAATGAGGTAGCCTGTGGTAATAGCAATATTCAGTTTCACAATTGAAGGGTCACCCCTGTAAACATACAAAAAAATACAGTTACAGCCTTTATAACAAGGTAATTTGCAAAGGACATACACAAATCAAACACGTAATGTACATCAGGTCACATTATTCTTGGCCCATGAGTAAGACATTACAAGATCTGGTTAAGAAAGGTCCTAGCCATGAAAATGGATTCCTTTTCCACCCAGACAGAATACATCCACTAACCACCCGAATTAGGGTTACCCTCTGCCCCGGGGTAGAGACTGCCCCAGGAGCCCTGCTGGAGACCAGAACGGAAACCCAGCAAGTACCCTCAGCGGGCTTCTCTGGAAACAGAGGAGCAGAGAACGGCCCAGGCAGCACCTCTCAGCACTTCACTGACACTCTGCATCTCCATTTCTGTTCTCCTGCCAGTGTTAAAACTTGGTTAAGGATGACAAAAATATCTTGCTCAGCTGGTGCTTTTCATATTCATAAGAGGATGGATGCTTATATGGATAAACAGAGTACAAAGAGACATGATGGGAATTATTTGCCAGTTCTGTGGAGCAAAAGAACCTTCAAGCAAAAGTGCTTTTCAGAGCAGTTTCACACCTTCTGTCCCTTCCCTTCTGGTGCCAAATATTCACCCAGCAAAGCTCTCAGTGGTGCGCACACAACTTCAGTTCCTCTAGGATGTTCAACAAACCCAAACTTGTGAATACAGCTCAGGAAAGGGAAGCATCCACATTACAGCAAGCAACATTTGTTCTGTCCTCTGGGCATTCCTCCTTTAAGGAGTTTGCTAAGCAAATCTCTTTTCCTCGCCACAAAGACTGTAACTTTTGTTTTAACTAAGGTGTGCATCTAATCTAGATACGTTTTGTGTAAGCATGAATTGAGCTTCAAGTGACAGGTCTGCAGATTTATAAAATGTGGACTGCTCAACACAAGCCGTGAAAGCAATCTTTGTTGTAAACCTTTCGAGAATAAAACAACATCACTGTGCTTACTGCCACCTCCAGTGCAAAGTCTCCTTCTGCTAGAAAGCGGTAAAATGCTATTACTTTAATATTTGTTAATCCTATTGGAATGAAGCAGTGGAAGAGATTTCCTGTATTATTACAATTAGAAGGAAATTAGGTTAGGTGAGGAACAGCATTACTAGGAGAGCCTGGAGCTCGCTCCATCTCTCACAACTGGCCATAGAGGCTTTCTCAACTGCAACTTGAGACAAGAACATTTTCCCATGGCTTCAAAACCTGGTTTCATGAGCTACGTAGGTTGTGGACCGAGTGCTTCTTTAGGTGTAGCTCTTCTGAAAGTCACAGCTACTCACAGATGTATTCTCACAGCTTCAGCAGAAACTCTTTAAACAGTTCCAATCCTCCCATTGGAGCTCCCAGTAGCAGTAGCAGCATCTTAACCTTGCAAGTTGCAAGTGCTCCCAACACACCACAGCACATCATCACCAAGACTGAGTCTGCACTTCAGAACCTCCAAATTCTTCTCTGGAGGAGGTGCAAAGGACCTGGTATATGACATTGGTTCCTTGTCATTGGCAAACGTGACTTAACTGTCAATCCGAACATGAGGAAAACTGCATGGGACAGGGAACGATGCACTTCCCTTCATTCTTTCCATGAGAATGGTCGCCCTGCAACAAGCCTCTAGACTTGCGAAACCAACACTTCAACAACTATGGCTGCACTGCCCATCTGGCACCTCCCTTCAAGAAGGGCCCATGTTAGAATCCCAAATTAATCTCAATTAATGGAAAACTTAACATTTATTCTAAATTCTTACAGGCTTTCTGACCTGCCTCCTTGAACAGGAATTGCAATGGAGTTTATAAGCCCTGATGTTTGCAGCCTAGTTTTGATGCAAGCGAGAGCCAGGAGTGACAACCAGGGAGTGACTTGAATAAGCAAAAGGGAAAAGCTGTCTCTGTTGAGGTTGCCAAGGAGGTTTGTGTGGCAAATGAATTGCACATGAACATGTACAGGCAGATACAACAAAAGTCCACTTGACAGACTTTCTTCAAACTTTTTTGCATATTCAGAGTTACATAAAATGCTAATCAAACATCAGTGTAGTGCCTGTGAAGTGGGCAGTCACATGAAAAAGCTGGCTTTTCTGTGAAGCTGCAGCGTAATTCACTTATTTATATCTTCTCCCTTCTCCTTATCTGATCTCTGCCACTTCCACATTTTCTATCATGTTATTCTCACCACCTGAAGAACAATTTCTACATCATCTATGGTAGCTAGCCTGTATTACGTAGAGAAAAAGGACACAGTGCTATGACAAGTGCTAGACCATCAAAAGAGGTGTATGTACACAATGCTGAAGCTTTCCTGTAACTTACCAATGTGCCAGTCTTATCTTTTGTTAGGATCTATCGTATCTAGTTTCAGGCATTACATGACAGTAATACTACATCCTCTCTCCATTGAGTCCAAACCCTTATCAGGAACCTTGACCCTTTAAGACACATGGGTATCATAATCACTGTGTATTTAAGCTTTGAGCTAGCCCAGAAGTCAGGCTGACATACGTAGAGGGTCAGAACTTGCAATTTTCCATTACAGATAGAGATACCTTCAGATTCCACAGAGAAGAACTGACTGGATACTGACATACAGTCAATGACTATGAAAGACAGTGGCAATAACTCGAGGGAAACAGCACCTACATCAAACCCTTCCCAGCAGTCTAACATCAGAGCACCTGTGTAATGTTTTCAGGCTGCCTGGGCTAGAAGAGTGCAAGAAAGATGACTGAAGGATTCCTGGACATTTACTTACGAACTACTGAAACCAGGTTCACAAGTGTTTCTTGTACTGTCAATAAGAGACTCCTGCATAAAGGTGTATGCATCCTTCATATCCAGAAATGACCAAGCCCCACAGCTTATGCCTGTATTTCAAAAAGGCATTAGATTTCCAGACTGAGCAGCCTTGCAACAGTCCATCTGGCATTTCCCATATAATTTGGGGTTTTTCCTCTTCAGTCTTACTCCATTAAAATCAAGAGTCTGTGGATTCAGCTACAAATCAAGGTAAAAACGACAAGCAACCTAAGACTTAATGTACAGCTAAGCCATAGAACAGACTGAAAAAAAAATGGTTAAAGCTAAGGCTTTAATTACCGTGTACCAGGAAGCAGTATGACATCTGGCCACCTCATTTTTAAGAGTAATGCAATAGTCAGCCTTAGGAGAAAACGTACATCTGCAAATTCTGAGGAAGCCACCTTACAATTCTGGCTTCACTGGCAGAAGAAAGCCCAACACCAAGTTGTATTTTACTCACAAGCTGCATACAAATACTTGTATGCATATTTCTTTGTATTTTGTACGTACAGATACATACCAAAAGTCTTCCTTTGCACTTAATCACTTGTATGAACATGAGTTCAAATCAGTTTATGGAAAGCCACTGCAATAAGTGATGCTTCACACGTTTTTAAGTTATTAGTTTAATAGATAAAAATACTGATTTCCACACCTCGAGTGTGTCCATTGCATTTTTAATTGACAAATTCCCGAAACCACTGTCTGAGATAATTTTGACTGAGAAGCAATTTACAGAAACACTGCCATGACACGAACCTGAAGTTCTGATTTAACACACACGGACTGGATATACTTCTGCTAGGTTTTTAAATATGTATGCTGTTTTCCTTACTCTACCAAATGTAAATAAAAGCACTGATAGCAATCATTCTAAATGTATCCAAACAGAATAAACTATTTAGACGCAATAGCAGAAACACAGAAAAGACAACCCCTAAAGGCAGATGGATTTTGCTTTTCAATGTGTTTACATAGTCTAGGATGCTAAGGCTCCATAGTCTAGGATGCTAAGGCTCCATAGTCTAGGATGCTAAGGCTCCATAGTCTAGGATGCTAAGGCTCCATAGTCTAGGATGCTAAGGCTCCATAGTCTAGGATGCTAAGGCTCCATAGTCTAGGATGCTAAGGCTCCATAAGCAAGATGAAGTTTTCAATGCAGTATACGAAAATATCTACCATAACTTCTCTCAAACTTATTAAGTACAAAAAAGTGGCTCGATTTCTGCTTAATCTTGTGTTTTTCCTGGAATTATACCAGGAAAATTTCATAAATGTGAAGACTCAGTTTATTTATCATCCTCAAGAGGCTTTTATTTCTGTCATTCATTATTTCTCTTCTACTGTTTAGAACAAGGTCTACTCAAATAAAACAGGATAAAAGCTTCTATCTGATAAAGCCTACCACAACCCACCAAGAGAGTTATAATAACACGCTCCTTTTCAACACAGTTAACAGATCTCATAAGATATTCAGCCCTCAATCCTGTCCAGTCCACGCTGCATTGTCATTAGTTCACAATACCCAAACAGCAGAACAAGCATCAGAGGTTAAATTTGTGCAAGTTTAAACTGACTCCCAGTGTGGTCCTTCGACAAGGTTAAAAACATCAGTCTATGACAGAAAGATGGCATTAAACTGAAGGTAGTTAGTCTCCATGGAAAACAAGGCCCCTTCCCGCGATAGGGAAACCGTTCCAGAGGATAACGAGCAAAACACCATTAAGCAATCTAAAATTAACTACAACAAAGACATCTTGTTCCTCCTCCTTCAAAAAAGTGCGAAGCAAAACAACATAACTAGAAACCAAAAAAAGCTATGCTTAATATAGAATATTTTGTTAACTAGAGAATATGTTATAAATATAATATGGGTCCATTTATTAACTATTCCTATTGCGTGTGAATATATCACTTAAAACTTTCACAGTTTCTTTAAAGCAAAGACCGATAGAAGCTTTACGGGAGGTGAAAATACAAACATCTTAATTTATCAATTTAGACATATATATTATACATATAATAGGCCCCTCCAGTTTTCCCTCTCACACACACACCAGACCTGCACCAGCATTTTAATTCACTGTAAAATTATTATAGTAAATAGTTTCAGTAATGCCGACTTGCAGTTACACTCTTGGTTCTCTGCTTCAGTAATTTAATATGCTATTTCAAATCAGTTGCTTGTATTTTATCTACTCCACTTCACAGAGACACAATGGACTGAGATATTAATACCGAGCAAATCATTTGGAATTATCAAATAGGACAGACCTAAAAACACACACATCACAACTGCCTCTTTTAACGGGAAATGAAACAATTATTTCAGTGAGGAATACACTGCAGGATTAGTTTTTTCTTTCTCAATTTAGTTATTTTATCGTGTAAAGACAGCACATACGTAACATGTCTTACCAGAGACGGTCGGCATTAACGGCGTCATCGTATAACAAAATATAGAGGCAAAACCCACCGACCACCAAGGCGTGGAATGTGGACACTGTCCTGAAAGAGAGACCACAGTCACAAGGAGGAACTGCCACTCACAGCTTCCTGCACCACAGGAGGAACTCGGGGTAGGATGTTTCCCAAGACATTCTCCACTGCATCCAGGTACCTCCGTGGAAGGCAATCGTCTCTTCTTGATGCTACATCCAACCACTTATAAGAAGGACTCTACTAGATTGTGAAAGGTGGGTCTTAAAGCAACGAGCTACATTTTCCTCCAGTTATCCCATATATTAACAAATGCTTAAAGACAGTATTACATCTGGCTCTCTAACAAATACTTAACTGTATTGTCCCACTTGCTGGAAAATCTACCTGCATTTCATATTCGGATTGGTCCACGAGTCCTGTAGCAGCAGGTTTCTCCTTTCAGGCACAAAATTAGTAGAGGAGCCATAATAAATCTGCTAAGTTCAGGTTTTGGAGAAAGGGGCATTAAAGGAAAAATCCTATCAAGGAAAGTTTCAGAAATCATTTCTAGTGCATCTGCAGTAGAGTCTGGTTTTCAAAGAGAAAACTTGTATAACAAAAGGTTAGAGCTGAGGATCTGAGGTGCAACAGCTACAGGCTCACATGAACTAGCAGCTCGCAGCTTTACCTTGTTTCATACTCCCCTTGTCCTCTACAAAGTCACAGTGATCAGAGCTGCCTTGTCCATACCTGGTTACTAAACAGTGGGGTTTTTTCCCCTGCACAGACACCAGTCACAAGTACACAGGCTGCACGCACTATAGATAAACTCTGAATGTTCAAAAGCACTTGGAGAATTACCTATTTACAGAGGCCCTGGCAGGGTTTCTGCCAGCACACAGGCCAGGCCTGCTCCTGCCCTTTTGAGCCCAATGCGCTCTTGGAAGGCAGAACAATGCAATGGGCACGGGTCCCAAATGTGTCACCTTGTCCCTCTACCCATGGGTTTAATGTTACTGTGATCTGCACCTAACACTGTGTAGCTGCTGTCTGCTTTCCCACTTCTCAAGTGTGACTAAGAAGAAAAGAAATCATGTGCCAAAAAAGCTCATGGATACCATGTGAAAGAACTCTAAGTGAGATGCTGTGTGATCAGCAACACCTTTGCACCTTCACAGCACTAACAACATGCACACAAATGTACAGATGCTGTCAGCTATTAATCTTGTCTTTGCAGACATTGAACACATGTTTTTGGAAGCCACTGATATTTTAAATGTGCGTTAAGTCACTCTCAGGAGTCTAAACTCTACAGTGCAAGACTTGAAGAAAACTTAATACTTCCTGTGGAAGATTTGGCAAAAAAACAAGAGCAGGTTATAACCCCCAGTCTGTTCCCAGAAGCTATATTGTTATCTATAGCTATATTATTATTATTATTACATTATCATCTACTGGCATTAGAAGATTCCATGACTTTTCATTAAAAAGTCTCTACAATTTGTCTAAAGAGTATAATCACGCTATTTTCAGCAGCTTTTTCAGTAGTATTAAAAGAATGGAAACTAGTATAGTATGAATACAGGCTGTTTCTGCTTCTTTTTTTAACAAATTAATAAAATCTAGTTATCAGAATTTTAATGATAGAATGATAATTAATGGTTTCATTCAAATGTCTATTCTTGCAACACAGAATTAGCAGAGAGCTAGGAACTCTGCTTCCTTTTTAAAATAAAGCATGGCATATAATATCAGCATTTGAGAAATACCTGGGGTTTTCAAGCTGTGGGAGAGGATAAGGCTGAAAGAAACAGAATTTGTCCTAGAATATAGCTCCTTAGTTGACAGTTGCAGTTTCTGTCAGGAGTGGCTGTTTATCCAAACCTTAGCAATTAAAACACAAGCTATACACAAGCACAGCACTTGAAGGGGAAGGAAAAAGAAAGAAAGAAAGAAAAAAGCAGATTTCCTCCTTAATTCTGGACTTTCAAGTTTCTCCAAAGAAGAGGGGACAGAAGAAGGGAAATAACGCAACACTTCATTTTAATACGGAATCTAGGTCAAGCTATCAAGCTCAGTACATTTCCTTGAAATTACTGTCAAAGCCTCCATCCTTTCACTCCTCAATAAACTTCAAAGAAAAAAGTTGCACTGATGAGTTGCATAATTGTTCCTTTATTACTGAATAAATATACTTTTTCAGAACTGTACTGCTTAATAGCAGTAGAAAACCATGTATTGTAAAAGAGGCGATGGGAATTTATGCACAACAAATTAAAGAGTTTTACTACATCTGTGTCAAACTGTAGTTTGTAGCCCAATTTGGGCATCTGCATATTTAAGATTCCAGAAACAATTACTTTACTGGTTCTTAATTTGTCAGAATGAACACATTGACTGCATGGAAAACACAGTCCAGAGCCGCAGCCCAAATGCTTGATTACAAAACCCTCCAAACCCTAGCAATGTATTTTCAATGCTACAGCTCATTTCAGGCAGATGCCCTCTTCCAGACCCAGCTGAGCTGATAAAAATGCGTAACCATCCTCTGTGCCACTTTCCTTCAGGGCTGCCAACAGAACCATTTGTGTGAGCACTCCCTACGCCAGTTCAATATAGGACAAAAAAACCCCAAACTTCTACATTTAAATCATTTACATTAACCCAACTGATTTTGCTGGGAGATAGTAACTTCCTCTACCTGCACAGCCGTCTGCAGAGTACATCTGTGTCCATCTGCATTCTCTGAACATGTCAGATACTCCTTGGGGAGTCTCTGCTGGAGGGATGAGGCAGTTTGACAACACTGTTTGGTCAGCAGAGCAAACAGGCATTTTTTTGCAGAAACACAAGCACCATTACCCTTTCTTTCACTTCATGCCCTCCTCAGGTATAACACCAACAACAAGCTCTGTGTTTCATGCCTCCTCACTCCAGAACCGAACACAGCACTGGTCCACAACTCATTTGCGTGCAAACATCTATATCTCAGTATCAGCCCGAAGAAAAAGTGTGGAAAGAAGTAAAAAAAGGACACAGCCTGGGGGCCGTATCAACTCGAGCAGTTAAACAGCTCACTACAAAGCAGCCCAGAGATTACCCAGCAGTTTATTTCCCCACATACCTGTGATGTGTGAAACAATCAGTATGTTATTATGCAAAGCACCAGAACTTAGCATAGCTGCCAGGCCTGGGATACCTACTCAGAAAGCCGGTAATGCAATTCAAGGGTCACTTGATGTGGCTCAGAGACAAAAGTTCAGCTCCAACACAGTAACCGTAGTTTCCCTGTCTATTGTTGACTGTAATGCAGAGATAAACCTACACTGCACTGGTATCACGGACTGGCGCCCTACACAGTTGTTCTGGCCCATAGGTAACTATTCAGAGATTGGACTGAAATTAAGATGATGCCTTTAAGAACACTGCAGGTGGACGTTTGCCAAATGGAAGTGCAAGACTATTTGAGTTGCTAATGCTGTCTAGAACAACAGAAACAACTTACAAAGCATCCACCTGATCTGATACTGCCTTTAAACTGCACCGAGGAGGAATAGCGATAAAACTACTAATGAGCTTTTAGTGCGGTGACAGCCATACAGAAACACTTTCGAGCTTCAATTTGAGAAACACTTGAAAAATATATTAAAGTTGTAACAGGCTACTCAAGCATCAAGTTATACAGTGCTAACTCATTTCAAGTGGAGAAGCTTGTGTACTATATATCCCCTTTCAGAGCAGCGTATCACAAATGAAACCTCAGTGATCATCCCGTTTGCAATCACTACCCTACGCTTCCTTTATGGTTTAAAAGGGAGGAAAGATTCACAGGGTTGAGCAAGTTTCTAACAGGGCTCTGCCTGATGACACAAACGTAATGCAGGAGGATCCATCCCAGTGACAGAACTGCAGAATCACACAGGGAGTGAGCAAGGTTTTTAAACGGAGTTTCCACTACTCCTTCCTGAATGTGGAATGTGTCTGTCTGTCTTAGCTTCCCCCTACTCTTCTTGCAGACTTCTTCCCACCCAACGCACAGATGTCCTTGTTTAACCCTGCCTCACTCCAATACTCCACCTAAGAGTCATCCAGGTTCTTGGCAAACCGTGACTTATCTAACGTGAGGTGCAGTGTAGTAGCACCAGGAGAACAGAGAGCAACTTGCTTTGCACCCAAAAGCATGACCAGAGATACACCAGCACTTAGATCACAGAATAAATGGCAGTAATTTTGATTTTCATGTCTGTTTGGGGGAAAGTAATTTTATATGACTTGTCTTTACTAGAGGGGTCACAGAGGAGCCATTCAAATTAATCCCCTTTACCTTATTACCTCTCACCAGTCACCGTTTTCATTTCTACTGACTTTCACTTGGACATCACTGCCTAACAAAGTGTTTAATGTACAAGTGTTTGTAATGCTGTATGTTCAAGAAGGGGCCTCAGCATCTTACATTCAGAATTTGTCAAGTGTCTAGAAGCATCCCTCTAATCCTCACAGATGTTTAGCTAGTAACATTTTCTGCAGTTTTATATATATATACACACACACACACACTCGGGTGGCTCAGATGCTGACAATTGCAGGGAGGTCATCAGCTGTACTTTGTTTTGAACACTGTACCTTGAATTCCATTCAATCTTCCTTTTTTGGCTGAGATTGTTAAAACCAGGTGTTATTCGTGTTGACACCCAAGAACTTAAAACATGGAACAGGAACTGAAATACAGTAAAACTGGCAACAGCAATGCCAATAGTCAGGTTGCTGAAGGGAGACATTGTTCTTCAGCCTGTGAAGAGAAGCAGAAGGCAATTTCAGTCCATTCTCCATTTAACTGTTTTAAGCAGCCACAGAAAGTGTTTTTGACAGCTAATTTATCAACAGAAATATTAAATATAAATTATATATTCGAAATATAAAAGTTCCATCCTTGTCAACATTTCCACTTAAGCTTTAAGAGTACATAAGTATCCCCAAACTTTTTTATGTAAAAGTCGCAGGTTTGGTTTTGGGTGTTTTGGCTTTTGTGTGTGTTTGTGTTTTGGTTTGGTTTTTTGGTTTTGTTTTGATTTGGGTTTTTTTTGGGGGGGAGGTTGGTTTTCTTGATTTAGTTTGGTTATTTTACACTTGCACACTGTACATTTCCATTGCCTAAAGTCACATGTATTGTATCTACACAGAAGGGGCAGGGAGGACCACTGACCAGTGCAACCACTGGCTCAGAAACCTCCACTCCTGTCCCAAGAAGCTCCAAAGTTAAAATTTATCCAATTCTTACCAGATCGGCTGCTGTGGTATTTTGAAAAGCACCAATGAGATCAGATAAGCGCAGTGGAGAGATTTTCGGGTCAGCCCCAGGAAGCAATAGCCTCACTGCGGCTTTGTTTGTATACTTTACACAGCCAGCAGTTCCCAATTTGCACTTTGTTCACAGGCTACAGTATTTGAGCTTCTTCCTTCTTCACATGGAGGTCTAAACTTTGCAGAATTTCACAGCACACTGAAAAGCTTCCCATCATCAGAGCTAAGGCGCTTCTCAGATGCTGGATGTTCAGCTATGTCATGAGGCCTAAATAAATGGCTAAACAACTCCAGATGTAAATGTTCAGTCTCTAAATGCTTCGGTCGTTTCTCCCGAGTCACCAGACAGCTGCAAGACAGGATGATATTTTCCCAGAAGCCACAAACTTCTGACATACATCTCCGGCTGGTGGTGCTGCACAATGTTGTATACTTCAAGACTCTTAAAGGTCACAAGCTCATACAAAGTCAATTTGTATTAAGTTGGAGAGAAAAGGGGGGGAAAAAAGCCAAATGGTTTCATTTAAAATACTTAAGTAATTATTTTAATAGCCGTTTAAATAACTGCTGTCACCTACTGCAGTTTTACTGAGGAAAATACCTACAAAGAAGAAGATTTAAAGGCCAGCACAATTTGATGTTACTACAACAACCTAATGGTCAGCAAAAACTGATGCAATGATGTAATACACTGATGTCCACCCTTAGTTCACATGCGTTACAGAGTGAGGGAATGTGCCTTAGGTTCCTGAAATTGCATCTGCATTGCAGATGGAAAGAAACTTGAACTTCCGAGAAAAAAAATGAATAGAAGAGTCTACCAGTTAAAATAACAACTTTTTAAAAATTAAGCACAATATTCTCACCTGGTGGTGTAAATGGTGAGTACACTGAAACAGTCTGCATTTAAACTTACAACACGTACAAAAGGTGTATTACATATAGATTAGGAAGAAGATACTTTTGCCTTCAAAGACTTAGAAACAGAAGGTTCAATGATCTCAATTCTTTTGCCCTCCTCCTTCCAGAACTGAAGAATAAAAAAAGAAAGTGAATTATCTGAAAACTTTATCTGATCGGTACCCACACTAAAAACTACAGCTATATAAGCACAATGAGGACAAATAAGAGCAGATTTGCTGAGTGAAACTTGCATCCATTTCGAATGGATTTCAAGTGTTTACTTCAGACCAGCTTTGCTCTTGTCCTAGGGACTCTGCAGTTGTTATATCGTATTTGATGTGCTCCTCGGGCTGCTCTTCCTGCTCAGTTTAGCCCAAAAGGGATCCAGCTTGCACAACACAAACCAAGGGGCAGTAAGTGGGGGTGATCAGAAGATTCAGTTCCTCAGTGCATTCTTACCTCAAAGTAAAATTTTAATGTGCATTGCAACAAACCAATCCACAGGATTGAACCAGAGTTTATCTGATGTTTATCTGACCTGTGCTAGCTCAGCAGCACACTAGTCTCACATACTTTTTAATGTTGGCCTATTAAAACTTCCAGTTTCAAATCCTATCCTGAATATTCAGTACTCCCTCAAGTACTTTTTACACTGTTCTCCACATACTTCTCCATTCGCCTCCAGTAACCAAGAAGATATAGAATTTAAGCCAATTTTCATGCACTTTTTTAACAGTTTAAAGGACTAGAGACAATGGGTGTTAAGCCTGATTCTCCAAAAAAATCTCCATTTGAAGGAATTAAACAGTCAATTCAGTTTTGCATCTTCCAGTTTAAACCCACTGATAAGCACTGTATGGTACCCATTCCGGGTTCTGCTTCTGGGACCAAAACTTTGTTGTTGCAACATCTCATCTGTAGTAAGCAAATGTTCTCTTGGACCACATAAGGAAAGAAAAAAAATCAGTTGGTTTAATTCCTAAAGTTTGCAAAGGAAGCCAAAACGCACATTGAAGAGAAATCTCCCCAGAAAAACAGCAAACCACTGAGCATCAATCACACCTACTTCGTCCTTTTGACTAAAGTTTAGCAATTCTCATGATGCCACCAATGTTACTCATCTGCAGTGACTATACCAGTACCTCTGAGTTTCAAAGACGCTGACAAAATCTCTTGGACAAAAGAAATCCATGCTTTGTTTTGTTTCCTTAGCACCAGCAGATTTTATTAGATAAGTAATGTTTCAGTGCATGACAGGCGTTCATTTTAGTACACGTTATAGAATTAAACAAAAAAAAACCCCAACCATCCCTTGCAAGAAAGGCATTAGAAGAGCTAATCTTTCTTCTAAGGAGCCTGTGCAGGGAAGAGAAAGCAGTTGTGTGGAAAGGGCAAGATCTGGCTTTAAGAAGTGTTATGTACCTATACCTTTCAGGAGTTCCAGCAGCAAGTACAGAACCATGCTACCAGTGAGGGGAAAAGGTATGGTGATAGCAGAGAAGAAACTCGTCACCCAGCCTCGGTGCTTGGTCTCACAGACACTTGGAAGAGTTTTGCAAGACTGGTTTCAGAAGGTGATTTCATCTATCCTTATCAAAATGCTGTGTAACTACATAAAGTACAAAGTCCAGGAATAATTTCATGTTTTACTTAGAGTGCTGTATTTTAATTCAATTCAAGGACCGGGTGTAAACCCGGCGTTTCATGTGAGATGCAACAGGAGAAAACATTTATAACCAAGCTGTTTTCAACTATATCCTGTTTAAAGTGAAAATGAACTTTTGTTTACCAGATTTTCTTTTGATTTATAGGAAAAGTCATTCACAGCGTTGAATCAAAGCTTGTCACTTAAAAGAAACACAATCAGCTTCTGGCTACATACGATTTCTTTGCCCTGAGGACAACGGCCAAAGCTGGTAAGTCAAAGGCAGCTTCAACTGCACTATGTTTTTCTGCCTCAGTATCTTCTCATGGCTGTCCAACAAAGTCTGATCAAGATGCAGAACTCCATGGATTATATATGAGCAGACACTTTATCCCCCAAACTGCACAGTCATTGATTACCATTCAGTCAGCTGATACGGTTTTTGAGCTAGTGGAAGGCTGGGTGGGGAGGGAGGTTTAGTGTAACTGCTCTGTAACCCAGGAAAAAAAATACTACGGTTGGTTCTTCACCATTAGTTTGTTTAGCAGCGGTCTTTTCCTGGGTTACCCAAAATTACTGTCTTAACCATTCAGTTAGAGAGTAATTACAAACAATCAGAACTTCACTCTTGCAGCTTTTCAATGTCTCTTTGAGGTAAAAAATATCAGGAAATACTTGAAACTAACGATTTTCAGCCAGGAACTGGTTACACGTGTCGAGTGCAGTATCAAATTGCTCTATTGACCTCAGTAATTTTGAAAAAGCTAATTATACAGCTTTTCAGTCGTACTCGGCACGAGCTGAAAATGCTCTTTTCATCTGCTATTAACATGCTGTGGTTTTTCCTGCAATTCTGTTTCTACTCAAACTTCAGAAGAAAAAACCCAACAACATTAAGACTCTACATTCATTCACCCCTAATATGAAACTAATATGAACTTGTGATGGAAAAAATGTTAGCATTTAACTGTAAGAGATAAAGCAGCAGCAGAGTTACCAGGCATTGTACCATCAATGGCATTTAGCATTTTTGTTCTCCTCATTTCACTGCTTTCCACATCAATTTTTCACATCATTAAAATATGAAATGCAACTGCATAGCAACAACATACAGCAAAGAAGTGCAGAGAAAGGTGTAAGGCCCACAGCCCTTACTTTCTGCAAAGCTGGATTTCAAGAGGAGTTGGATCAATTTCCAAACAAGATTACACCCTAAAGCTGCTAGTGATACCAGGACATCCCATTCAGCCCTAAGCTCTCCTGATCTGTTTAAAACTGAAAGCCAAATGCAACCATTCTAAAACTTGCCACGCATATTTGCAAAGAGCAACACAGGACTACTGCCTCTGCACGTTTTAGAATAAGCCTACTACTAAAACATCTGCAGTGCTGGAGTTTCGCTGTGCTGCTGGTTCCGAACCATACTTTCTACTGCTTCAATTAGATCAGATGTACTGCATTTGAGATCTTACTGAGCTGATTAAGCAGCATTAAGGAGACATAACATAATTTAAGCTACTCACAGCTTAAGCCATTCCCGTTTCTATTCACACCCCAAACTCCACTTTGCTTTCTGCGCTTAAAACACTGAAGCGACTAGCAGATTAGGCACACGTTTTAGAAAAACAGGGTAAACAGGGTGAGCTCTGCGCTTCTATATTATTTACCTGCAAGATCGATTTCCTCAAACCCTGCAAGAAGTTTACGGTTGGAAAGCAACAGGAATGGAAAACCTCCCCAAACTCAGAGAGGGTACCGAGGAAGGACCCTAACCGGCTACCTCCCGAGCAGCGCAGCGCTAACGAGAAGCCGCTGGGGCGCTC
>NW_010197074.1:0-331 GCF_000695765.1 Mesitornis unicolor
AAATCCCCTTCCGCATTGCAGCCATGGAAAAGACACTAGAGGACATCAAACCCAACATCAAAACTCACAATGCTGACATGAAAACCCAGTTTGACGAACTGAATTATAAGTTGTTCCCGAGAGAGAGAGAAAGTGATACCCATTCTTCTGAATGGATCCACATTTCAGCAATTAGAAACAAATGCTTACCCAGAAGATGGGCTCAAGGCAGGGAGTATCCGACACGAAGTTCTCTGTCGTACACCCTGATCGACTATGGCGAGAATATGGATAGGTGGCACAACAAACCCACTGCTGTTTTGCACGCCAGAGTACAGGAGCTGAAAAGTAA
>NW_010197074.1:381-638 GCF_000695765.1 Mesitornis unicolor
GGGCCCAGCCTCCAGCCAGGCGGAGGAAAGAGATAATCGAGTTTACTGGAGAGTGTGGATTCGATGGCCTGGCACATTCAAACCTGAGAAGTATAGAGTCCTGGTGGACACTGGTGCACAATGCACTCTAATGCCATCATATCATAGAGGGACAGAGTCCATTACCATCTCAGGAGTGATGGGAGGGTCTCAAAGGTTGACTGTGTTGGATGCTGAGTTAGTCATTCCCTAACTGGGAATGACTGGGGGATACATCG
>NW_010197075.1:0-36594 GCF_000695765.1 Mesitornis unicolor
GTTCTGTGATTCTGTGATTCTGTGTGATTGGGAGCACCTGGTTTTTGTTAAAATGCTCTATGCTATTTGGAACAAAACAAAATTAATTTTCAAAATCAGACTTTGAAACTATCATTTTAGAGTTTGATTGTATTTATATCTTAACACAAAATAGTTCATAGGGCTAACAATTTTTTATTTCACAAAGGTCTAGTTCAGACAAATAAAAGATTGTAGTTGAGCTATTGTTTTAAAGCTCAGTTTGTGGATGAGCCTAAACACCTCAGTCAGGAATTGCTTCTGTTCTTCTGCCAGGTTTCCTAATCCATAGTCACAAATGCCTGAAGAGACTGCAGAACAACTCTGCAACCAGTGCTGAATATTCAGGAGACATTCAAATACAGCTAACTGAAATTTTTGCAATACTTGCATCTAAAGATGTTTAGTAGTCTTACTTCCTTCTTAGTGCTCAGGGTCATATTTTATTATATTACTTAAAGTAAATCCATTTTTGCAGCTTTGTCTTTCTTGGTAAGAGTTTATAGCAAAATTTTCTGTAGGAAATAGTGTAACATATTTCTCTAAAAAAGCCTGAAAACCTGGCATTACTGAGGTCAGATATCAGTCCTGCAATTGGAAGGGCTCTTAACTATTTTCCATTCTGTTACTTCAGTTACCAGATACCACTTCTGCTCTGGATGATTTGTTGAAAATATTTGTAAGTAGACTGTCATTCTTATGTGCAAGTACTTTCAGAATTCAGAGATGAAAGATAAACTAGTGAGTCTGAATTTAGAAAATTCAAGTTCCTCAAATTATGCTTTGTTTGTAAACTTCACATTGTTAATTTACAATGTTATTTTAGTAATCGTACCTTACCACTTTAACTAGTATCAAGCACATAGCTCAATTTTTTCTATTTCTCCCAGATTACTGGTGACTTCTTGTAGATGTCATATCTCTTAATAGATTTTGAGTACCTACAGTATTGTAAGACTTTTATTTTTAACATTGTGTGATTAAAAAGGGAGCTTAAGAAATAAGCATAATCTCAAACACATAATCATAGAATCACAGAATGGTAGTGGTTGGAAGGGACCTCTGGAGATCATCTAGTCCAACCCTCCTGCCAAAGTAGGTTAACCCACAGCAGGTTGCGCAGGATTGTGTGCAGGCAGGTTTTGAATGTCTCCAGAGAAGGAGACACAACCTCTCTCAGCAACCTGTTCAAGTGCTCTGTAATCCTCACAGAAGATTTTTCTCATGTTCAGATGGAACTTTGTGTGTTGTAGTTTGTGACCATTGCCCCTTGTTACAGGGCACTACTGAAAAGACTCTGGCCCCATCCTCTTGACACCCACCCTTTAGGTACTTCTAAATGCTAAAATTCTAATTTCTAAGATCCTCTCTTAGTCTTCAGGCTAAACAGATCCATGCCTCTCAGCCTTTCCTTGTTTCCCGCTCCAGTCCATTAATCATCTTTGTAGCCCTCCGTTGGACTTTTTCTACGAGTTCCATGTCTTTCTTGAACTGAAAGGTGTGGTCTCACTAGGGCAATGTAGAGGGGGGAGGAGAACCTCCCTCAACCTGCTGACCACATTTTTCTTAATGTACCGCAGGTTATCGTAATAGTCGTACCTTCATTCATTTTTTGAGTAGGGAATATTCTGTTAACTGAATTGCACCTCCTTGCGTATCCCATCAAAACTGTTGGAATTTCTATTGCAATTATTACCATTTAGAGCCAAAGATTGACAAGTAAAAGAAAGCATCCAGTAATGAGTACTTTTATCTCCACTGATCACAGTTTCGCCTGTGGAGTTGTTACAGATTTCTGTTCACAAATGGTCTATATTTCAGCTTGTTCAGACATTGTGTGTAGATATGAATTTAGACAAAACTCATGTGTCATCCAAGCTGGAAATTTGTATTCTCAGGGTTTGGTCACTTCTTTTTGTAGATGACAAAAAAAATGATGACATCTTTTTTAAGATGGACAGAGATCCCTAATATTTGTGTGTGTGTGTGTGTGTGTATAAAATGACTAGAAAATGCAGTAGAGGTTTCAAAGAAGGAGACCTTAGGAGAAATCATGACTGGCTGGATCAAAAGTGCTATCATTAGAAACCTTTGAAATCTAATCAGAAAAGACATTTTTAAATTCAGTTTGACAATTTAGCCTCAAAAGACCAGACTGCCTTTGATGTGAGGTAGTATGGCTTGTGAAAACAGTTGAATCATGCCTTTGCTGCATTTCTTAATGAGGTTTTGCCTTTCAAAATTCTTTCACTGTGAATATCAAAGATCATATCCAGTCTTTTGCTTAGGCTCCTTTGTACCCTTTTCTGCCCTTTCAGTCTGCCTGAAAGAGCAACAGGGAATTACTCTGGCACAAAGGACAAATGACTGGAAGAAGTGAGAGGAACGTAATAATTTTCATCAGTGCTGGACTTCTGTATTGCTCAAGAAGTCCATACCTGATCTAGGAATCAGACTATAGGAGAGGAAAGGCATCTATCCATGCTCCCTTGGCTATGCCAATGAACACTAGTTCACTGGTGTGAACTGAAAAAAAAAATCATTTTCTGAATGAAAGCACTAATTAAGTCTTATTTCTGTGTGTAAATTTGGAATGGTATTTCATGTACTTGATGCAATAATGCAGTAGTGGAGTAAATGAAATATACACATAGTTTGACCAAAAAAAGAGAAGAAAGAAGGTCATAGAGCATGTGCCTGAAACTAAAGAAATAGTAAGTACTAACAGAAAATATTGAGAAGAAAACACCATTATGGCAAAGTTGTACTTCCTACAGTAGAAAGCACAGTTTCCTAATAAAAAGAAATTTAATTCTAATAAAAGTTATATGGGCTATATTAGCTCTGCAAAACCAGTGATTGTACCCAGATTCTACCAGTTAAAGATGTATGAGGCTGTATCAGGCCCACTAAAGACAATAATTAAAAGCCAGACTTTCAGAATAATCCAGAATGTGGGAAGCCAATATCTTTTGCAATATAGTAAAGGCAAAATAATATTTGTAAATTAATCATTTAGTATACCATGAGCTTAAGGTCCTTTATGTGCTCTCTTATTTATTAAAAAAAAAAACCCACAGTGAATCTGTTGTTAAATAATGTTGTTATTGAATTGACAGAATTACTTTGTGCTAGCCTGAGCTAATGTGTTTATGATATTCGTCTTTTTAAGTATAATAATCTTAGACCATACAGCAGTTCTATTTTGTTCTGTCTCGGTATTCATTTATTGCACAGTTTTGATTAAATTATTTTCAAATATCTACATCTTTTTGTATTTTGTACAGTTAACGAAGAATATTTTCAACATGCATCCCTTTTTATTTATAGCAGGAGGCAGAATAAATACCTTTTTGAGAAAAGAATTTGATCAAAAGCAGTAGTTAATAAACAGCACATTTATAAAACATTAGCACTGTCAAACTTCTCATAAAAGAACCAGAAATAACTTCTACAAGATTTAAATTAAGGTATAAATTTATTTATAGGTCAAAGTACATTTAGAGTAAAATATAGTAAGAACAGAGAAAAGACTTTTAAAGTTTCAATGAAAAAAATTATGAGGCTGATAACTTGTTAGTCTCTGAAATATGTTTCTCATTCTTCTCATTGCAAAAAGGTTTTCTAAAATCAGTTACATTTATAAAACTCCTAATAAGTAATTGATATAATCCTAAGTAAAATTTCATTTTACTCTCTAGTTGGGTAGATAATGTAAGATCTGTTATCACAGAATCACAGAACGTTAGGGATTGGAAGGGACCTCAAAAGATCATCCAGTCCAATCCCCCAACATGGAAACAGACAGGTGAAAGCACTGCTGTGTTTCAGTATCAGGCAAAATATTAATGTCATTTATAAAATAGTGATTTAAAAGTATCTGTAGTCAGTAAGAATATCGTGGGCAGAAAGCATGCAGTATAAAACATATTTTCTCTCTTTACATGACTCTAATTATGTACGCCAAGTATAGTATTTTTCTTAGTTCAAATGCATTAGTAAAAGGATAACTGAATCATCAATAAGGCACAAAAGTAAAGAAACCTGCAAGCAAAAAAAGAGCCATGAAAAAAATTGTTCTGATTGGAAATATTTTTTTCAGTCATACTTTCTTGTTATCTTGGCATGAAATTTTAAAGTGTTACTTCAGCTTTAAAAATCACAATTACAGCACATTAATAGTTCATTTATTTAATAATATTGAGCCAGTTCCTTTGTTTTTACTGAAGTATGAAAATTATCAGTGCATTGCAATTATATGGATGACTTGAAAAAAAGTCTTAGATCATTTATTCTGTGACCTTCACAATGAACAAGTCGTCCTCAATTCAATGAATTCAACCAATAATGATTGATTTAGCTGAAGTTGGTCTACTGTGTCAGAAGACATTTCATTTTACCCCAATATTAGCTGTTAAGAAGCTAATCAACTTTCAAATTAGAAAAACAGAAATAGCTGTTAACAATGGAGATGGCATGGTATTCTGTTCTGCTGAGTATAGTAGATATTAGGTAGCTGCTGTAAGGGCTGCTGCCCATAAAGATACTTAGCTGAATATCAAATTAGATATTTGGCTTTAATTTCAGTAAGATTTAGATGCTTAAATATCCTTCCAGATTTACACATATGTGGAAATAAGAAAGTATGTGTATACATATGTACATACACACAAATTAATGTATGTATGTATATATGTGTATATATAATTCAAGTAAATGCCTACATTTTGTCACAGGAATATTTCTGGACTTCTCTGATTGCACTGAACAAAAGTTTCCTTCAGGTCACAGCATATAGGCACTAAGCACTCTTTGAGATAGGCTGGGATTCCCATACTTAATCTCCCACTAAAGACAATAATTAAAAGCCAGACATTCAGAATAATCCAGAATGTGGGAAGCCAATATCTTTTGCAGTTTTGACCATGAGAGATAAGACAGCGATTGCTGAATGCTTTTTAAAAAACTGTCTTTAATTTTGGAAGATGCACAATTAAACATTTGGCTTTGAGTCTTTCTAGGCATTACCCACACTGTCTCCCACTGTATAGATTGGTATGTTATCTTTAAAAGCTTAAATTAGATGAAGTGACCCAATCACCTTTTTCTGTCAAATATTAGGACTGAGTAAGTTAACTCATTATTTCTGCTTTGTGTGAAGTACTCTTGTATGTCCAAATTAATGCATACCATACTATGTTATATTCATTATCTATGTGGAATTTGTTGTTCATTACAGCACTTACAGAAAAAGGAACTATGTGGTAAAGACAGAGTGCTTCTTATTACAAAAAACTTAATGGCAGACCTTACAGCAAATGAAAGTCGTGCTAGCTGTATACCAGTCAACAGTCAGCTAGTCCCAAAATCTTCCTTGTGTAGGTGATGGATGAAGAGAAGTGCATGGTGGATGTACATACTAAAAGAGGTGCAGTAAACATGCAAAATAGAAATGCGGCCTAAGCATTTGGTAGCCTGACAATGGCATAACAAGAAAAAGCAGGCTTATCAAGTTCCCACCCTGCAATGTACCAATGTCTTAAGCATCTGCCATGTTTTCTGACAGTCACTTGGTTTCTAAAGAGCAATGCAGGCTAGCTGCATATGTGTCTGCCTTGGACTGTAAGAAAAAAAATAGGTTTAATGTAAAGTTTCATGATTTTTCACTGTCCAGTTTTAAGAGTCAAATATATTTACCTAAGCTGTATCTGTTCTAGCCTTTTTTAAGGCTAGCCTAGCTACATAAAAAGAAGTACGTGTGTGTAGAGACCTCTATTTTACAGGGTGGATGTAAAATACCAAGTTAAATCTTGCTTGAAAAAGATATAATATGATGCATACTGAATTGAATTGCACATTCACTGAGCTGCACAGGAACCCTACATAGGAAATATGAAATTGTGTGCAAAAGTACAAAGGATCAGACCAGGGCACTGAATTAGTAATAAACCTTAATGATTCTGCTAAGAGAAAATGCCACAGATAGTTTATTATATGATGCATGCAAGGCAAAGAAGCAGAACTCCTGGAGGAGGTTGTAATCAGCCACGCAATCAAGTTTTGTGGGTAGTTATATGAATAAAATACATTGCTAATTCTCTTTTACCAAACACTGAACTTCTATTAAGGACTTTGAGGAGTTACTAGTCTATGCCACTCTAAGGTCAGTACATAATGAATATATTCCTGTGAGTGACTAACTATAAGACAATTTTGAGAACTTTCCTTGTGTACACACTAATTTTGGTTTGAATTTTGCTGTTTTCTTGAAAATGAGGGTTCAGCAAGCTAAATATTCCCATGTTCACTTTGTAATAATGCATAATAGTCATAAGGGACATATTAAACTAAAGCAACTGCTATTTACCAGAGGAACAATATTGACCTAAATAACACAAGTTTAATTCTAACTTTTGTTTCATTAAATGACCTGAAAACAAAATATTCCCTTGCTTATACACTAGCATCTGTATTGGCCAGCTTCTTTTTGCTTCCCATTCAGAACAAAGAAGAGAATAGCTGGAAAAGTACTATTAAGAAAATAATCCAATTTATGGAAATCCATTACTAAATTAATCCAACTATTGCAGATCTGGTGGAATGAATGTAACTGAATACAAAAAAATAATAAAAAAAAACATTTTAAAAATAAAGCTATATGTTATTAAAGCCCCTGCACCTAACAAATGAAATGGAAAATGTAACAAATTAATTTGTATGGGTCTGAAGGGACAAAATAGTAAATATGAATATACATATGTATTTTTTCAAAATATCATTAGTATGTTCTATTACTATGAATGCTTAAGTAGAATTAATAGAATGTGGAAGCCATTTCTATCTGCAACAATCAAACAACAGACAAAATCTGACATTGCCAATTGTTAATAAATAATTTCATAAAGGACACAACCATAAAATCACATTTTTTATGTTGGACTGTCTTTCAATAAAATTATGAAAAAGGAATACATTCAAATATAAGTGACTAAGATGAACAATAAAAAGGAAGGAAACATAATTGACATTGAAAGATAAGACTTTCCAAACAATTCCAATGTTTAATTCATTGGATTGGATTAAGAAGATCTCTGTTTAGTGTTTTGTTCCTACAAAAGAAGGTTTCGCTGGGTCAGTTTAAGTATTTTGCCCTTAGTTTTTGTATTGCATTTTCCTGCTTTAAAAAAAGCTTTTAAGTAATGGTTTTTTATGCTTTTCTTGAGATTATAAATTGTGACTCATGTCCCTAAGAATGTTTGAGCATTTACTTCCTTTGGTATCAAATTATGAAACAAGGACCACAGATAGAGCTTTGGCATCTCCTTGTGAAAGCTCAAATGGTTTAAAAGTGTTTAACTTAGCTTTTTTCCAAACTGCTATAAAAAAAGGTGAACCCTAGTCAGAGCTGGTCATTTGCTGTTTGGTTACTTGTAGCCCATTCCCACCCTTCATCTTGTATATTTGCTTAATTTAAATGGCTTCCTTACTGGAATGACCTCCTTCCTTTCTTTTCCAAACTCCATTTAGACAACATTTAATATGAAAACTGATCTTCTAACTCAACACAAATATGTCCAGTATGTGGCAATTTTTTCATGAGTAAGTGTGCAAAAATCAATATTGCAGTTGTACTGGTTCCAAGTGCCCAGGTGTTGGCTGCAGGGGCCTGCAGAGACTCTGTGAGGAAAGGTCAGGGCTGCCCCATGCTGGACGCAGTCGGTTTCACCTGGCTTCAACCAACCCAGCACAAGGGCATGGCTCAGCCTCTCAGCCAAGGTGGGAGCACCTCAGTGAGAATGTATATAAGAAAAGGCAAAAAATGCCACACAGCTGAGGAGGGAAAAAGACAGTGAGAAACAACAAAGGGAACACTAAAGTCAGAGAAAAAGGAGATTCTCTATGGCATCAAAGCAGATGCCCGGACTGCAGCCTGTGGAGGACACCACACGGGAGCAGCAGAATATTCCCTGAAGGACTGCAGCCTATGGAGAGCCCTTGGAGGAAAAAGGGTAATGGGTGAGGAGGAAGGAGCAGGAGATAGGAGCAGGTATGATCTGACTGCAGCTCCTGTTCCCCTTCCTCTGCAGTGCTCAGGAGTGGGGGTAGAGGAATCGGTAATGAAAGTCATAGCTTGAGCCTGGGAAAGAGGGGAAGAAAGGTGTTGTTTTAAAATTTTGCTTTGTTTCTCACTACCTGGAATCTGGGTTTTTTTTGTTGTTTTTTTTTTTAAGCAATAAATCATTAATTTTCACCGAATCGATTCTGTTTTGCCTGTGACAGCAATTGTTAAGTGTTCTTGCTGTCTTTATCTTAACCTATGAGCTTTCTCATCCAATTTTCTACCCCTGTCTGATGAAGGAGAGCAAGTTGAGAGGCTGTGCAGGCATTTGACTGTTAGCCAAGGCTAACATACCACAGTAATGCATAAATATGTCCCAGGTCACAGCATCCCCTTTCTCCTTTTCTTATTGTACAGTGCCTAAATACAGACAGAAGCTGTAAAAACAGTTCTAATAGACATACTAATACTAATGATAATAATAAAAATACATTGCTGCTTCTATGTTGAAAGAATCAGATACAAGTTAGATAGATATTGATGAATAATATCCTTCTGCAGCATTTCTCATTGCTTTTTCTTCAGAGAAAACAAATAATTTTAAAACTTTTTTAATCAAATAGAAGTAAAAGATTATTTGAAAAGGCACTTAAAAAAATTCTATATCTAAAAGTTAAGATTACACATTTCCTCACTTTTCATCATCTATCATAGATCAATAATAGTGTGTGATATTTGAAATAAACAACAGCAGCAGGTGGAAATATCAAGTTCACTAAAGCAATTCTTTGAGGATGTGGCAATCAATAAAGGGTAGAACACCTTTCTCCTTTGTTCCACAAGATGTTCCAATGTTAATGCTTTCCAGTGCATGCAAAAGTCTTTCTATTTGATGCTTAACTCAGCATACTGCTGTGGTGTTCCATCATTTAATGTTAAAAATTAGAAGCACTTCACATATATGTATCTATTTCGCAATTTCTGACACATTGAGCAAGACTTCATATCTTCAATAGTCAAAATTTTTTTGAGACTGAATTATGATGCATATGTTGACACAATATTTTTCAGATTTTAGGAAAGATTTTTATATAGTATAGCATTTTCATTTTAAATTTAAAAATGTATTTCAATGAAATAATATAAATTTCTCTGTGCATTGTTTTGCCAAATTCATATAGTATCGTTTTCCACTTGTTTGAGCAGGAAAAAAAAATGCTTTACTAGTACAGACTATACAGGTGAGCTTCAAAAACATAAGCATAAAATGGTTCAATATATTAGGAACTAATTAGAAGTTATTTACAAATCAATCATCTCAGAGTCTAAGGAGATCAGAATCTAAAAGTTTTATTTTTTATTTATTTCCACCATTAGCTAATAGAACAATACAATTTTCATACAATTTATAGTAAAATGTTTCATCCTTTTCTGCTTAAAATGGATTCAACTGGAAAACCAATGAATCAGACAATAGAGGCATGGACAATCACAAATTGAATAGTTTTCAGGGTTAAAACACAGAAGTAGTTACTATATTTTTTAAGTATTTAGGAAGCTCACATTTGAGATATTTAGCATACAATATCTCTTTTATGTAAAGTGCCCAAGACAGTGTGGGAGATTCACACATAGAGTAGTTAACTAACTCTCTGTCCTGGTTTGAGCTAACTAGAACTAATTTAGTGATTTTACTTTTCAGCTCAGTCTCTTTTACGTGACTGAACTTGCTGAAAACCAGCAGCATGTTTTTCCCAAACAGCGCTGCTAGAAGATATGCTCAAGGTCAGTTGTCTCATCATGGGTGCTGTGTCTGCACCTACGGGGGGGGGAAGCAGACCCAATACGGACCAACGAGGTATTCCATCCCATATACGTCATACTCGATATAAAAACCGAGAGATCACGAGGGTCTCAGTTTCCTTTTCACCCTTCTTCCGTCTCGGAGCCCTTCCATCTCGGACCCTTCCATCCGTCTCGATCCTGCAGAGTCCAAGGCCTGAGCAGAACTCTGATAGTTCATCTGCCGCTGATCCTGATTTCTGTGTTCTGCATCCTGCTCCCACCTGCTGCTGAGTTTGGTCTGGGACTTTTCCAGTGCCCGGCTCTGTAGAGCCTCTGGTGATGTATTTGTCATTGGGGGGAGGGTGGGGGGAGGATTTTATATTGGTTTTCTATATTTTTGTACATATTTGTATATATTTAATTATTTTACTCTTTACATTATTATCCTGTAGTATTACTATTATTGTCTTCATTAAATCTGTTAGTTTTCTTTTCCAACCTGTAAGGTCTCTCTCCCTTATTCTCTTTCTCTTCCTTCCCTTCTGAGGAGGGGAGAGGGGTTAATAGAGAGCATCTGTCCAGCATTTAATGACCAGCCCCAGCCCTAAACCATGACAGATTTACTGGCGCCCAACGTTGGCGTTACCTTCAAAGGTAGTCTGACCCTGCTGCATTTTATTTATTTACTTATTTATTTCCTTGAAGAAGGAAGGATACGTAAGGAATAATCAGGAAAAGACCCCTAAGAACTTCCATAATAAAACAGTTTCTCCTTTGTTGGATATTAAAGCCAACATCTTGTTTCTCATTGAGACATCCATTTTTATATCCTTAAAAATAATAAAATCCATAACTGTCTTTTTCAAAGCAAAGAGCTCAGCTGAGGAATGCAGCATATGTCAGTTGTGTGGAACAGCAGTGTAGTAAGAATAGCACCAGAGAGTTGAAAGGTTTGGTCCTTACATATGTTTTCAGCCTTCAGGTCTTGGTGTATGGGATGTTTTTTTAAAGACAGTAATTCAGATTAAAAAAGAAAAATAATCAGCAGTATATTTGCTATTTGCTTTAGTTAGACCACTGCTTTCAGTTTCCATTGATGTCCATTCAACCTTTCTAGGGGATAGATAATATTTCTTTTCATTTAAAGTATTCTATATAAGTCATGCAAAATTCAACTGAGCATTTATTAACTGAGAAGCATGCTCAGCTGTGCAAAGCAAACATACTTGGAACACATATATATACTCATATGCAGCTCTTCATAATGTCAGATCTGTATTTGCAGGGTTATTTGTCTAGATCTTGTCTCTGCTAGTTTGCTGCATGGCTCATACACTATTAAAACCATATTCTTTTAGAGTTACATGGTTATTAAAGCAGCTTTGTCCATTTGATCTGCTCTGGGATGTTTCAATGCCATTGTGACTTAGCAAGGGAAACCAATGACAGTTAGGCTTCAGTGATTTGCAGATGATTTTATAACATAAAACTAAGTCCTAATATCATGGATGAGAAGTAGAACATCAAAGTATATGATACCATAAATTAAATAATAAAATATTAATAATGAATTCATCTAATAAAACATATTTGATCCAGAGTTACTCTGCAAATAGGGCACATCATTAATATGACAAACTTATAAAGTTAGATAAAATTAGATAACACTTTTAAAGTCTATAGTTTTAATTAATTTGAGATTCAATTTAAAAATATATCTACATATTGCCATAATGATGGGTTTATGGGTACTCTTTTAAGCCTCCTGCTGCTGCTACAGAAAGGTACAAGGTGCCTACAGGTCTTGTAACATAGCTGTTTGTGGGTTAAATTAAGCTCCTTGTTTGACTTTTATATTCAGTGACAATTCCAGAAATCAATTTAGCCTGCTTATTTCAAGTCTCTGTCTCAGGTGTGACAAGCACAACCTAAAATAAAGGATTTCTAGGGGTTTATCAAACTGTATAATCAAAACTGAGTGATTTGCTACTAGGAGAAATTGGGTGGGTAAAATTTAGTGAGTTGTTGAATGATGCAATAGCATAGTCTAGCAAAAAAGCCAATAGCCTTAATAAGTCCTTTTATTCGCCCATAAACTTTTTATCCTAACTTTCATTAATTATTTTAAAAGATATCCTCAATATTTATACTCACAGTTCATTCCACATCTGCAACTGTTTCTCATCCTTTCTTCCTTGCTGTTCAGTATCAATAAGGAATTTAATATTCTATAAAAGTGCCTTACTCCATTGCTCCCAGCATTCCCAAGGGATTCTTTACTGACCACCCTCTATTTATGTTCAGTGGTCTACAGTTAGATTCATCTTCCTCGCTTAAGATATCAAAAACATAGAAGTCAGAATCTGAGTCCTCAGGTTTCCTATATAGTTAGTAGAGAAAAATATGCACTTGCAGAGCACAATTCATGCTGTCCTAACATGAATGTCTAAAATAAGTAAGACAAATTATATCCTAAGAGTGCATATTTCTTCCATTGACCATAAGGCAAGCTTAGGATGATTGGCTTAGTCGTAGATGTCTGTACAAAGATATCTGAAATCAGATGCGATGAATTCTTTCTCTACCTCTAAATTATTACGATTCACTCCATATTCTTTTTAACCACATAGCTAAAAGCAGATGCTTTAAAAGTAATAAGGAACAAGTAATACATAATATCATGTTACTTTTAAATTAGTTTTATTAAGTGCCACATTAAAGTTTTAAAAGTGAAAGTTATGAAAGAGAAACTTAAAATCTGAACTAAATTAGAATCACAGTTTTAATGTAATCTGATTGCTTTTACAAGAAACAAATTTCTGTTCACTTCCTATGTGAATATAGTTGCCTTCATAAAAGAAGGTTTCATGAGTCAATGTTTAGCTGAAGCAAAATACAAAATGCATATACAACAAATCTTATCACTGGGTACATGACTGTATTAGATGAATAAACTCAGTTCATTAACTAGAACTGACATATACAACATATATAAGTCAGATGAATCAACTGACAATTTGTCCTGAATTCGTTTATACCATACCCACTGCAATTTTAGGTCTATTTGATAGAAATATATTATACAAAAATAATATAGAAAATATATATATATAATTTACTTATCTCAAATAAATGCCAGAGCCATGCAATATAGAAAAGTATGGAAATGTGTGTCTACATTTATTTTAAAAGACACCTTCTATTACAATATACTAAAAGTTAGTTACTTTTGTGTCTCACAGTTATCCATCCCTCTAAGAAATTTGTTTCAACCATATAAGAATACCCTACTCACTTGCCATTTAATGCTGCTACTCCAACAGTGCTTCTGGCAATTGACATACTTGCCACAAATGTCCACTGCTGACTTTGAGGGTCCCATCTCTCAACTGTATTCAAATAACTCCAACCATCATGTCCTCCCACTGCATATATAGGCCCTTCAAGCACTGTAACTCCTAAAATGGATGAGAGAGTGAGAGAAGATAAAAGTATGCTTTCTCTATCAATAGTAATTAAATAAAATTTCCTTTTCCAAAACACAACTAACGAATTAACTTCATATTCAAAGTGAACATGGAAACACTAATTTCAGATTTGATTTATCAAAGATTAAGAAACAGGAATAATATTAATGCCACTCCACATGGCTTTATGAAAAATACATCTTGTCAAACAAACCTAATTTCATTCCTGAAGAAGTTTGTTTGCTTCACAGAACAACCTGTCAATGATGCAATAGTCTTAGATGTCTGTATACTGCTTAGATTAGTATCTCATAACATTCTGATCATGAATTAGCTCTTTAGAATATCAGTAAAGCACATGATAACAGAATTATGGACTGGACACTTAACAGATCTCAATTTTTTTTTATCAAACTAAGGGAGATTACACTGAATTGCTTCTACCAGGGTTCCACACAGAAGGGAAAGAAGTCTGATGTTTTCAGCATTTTTGCCAATTATGTAGAAGAAAATATACATTTTTTTCAGTAATAGGAAGCTTGGTAGACTGGCAGAGAATCAAAAAATCTATTCAAAGGCTTGAGCGAGTAACTTACAGTAACTTAATCTACTTCATCAATTTACCTTACCAAAAAAAAAGAAAAAAGTGAATGGGTACCTTCACAGGAAAATAATGTTAATGTTAATCTTATATACTATATAAGAATTGGTTTATGTAGTGAAGAAAAGTAAAATGAAACGTAAAGCATGGAAGTTGAAGTAGGAAAAACTTAAATAAGAAACAAATTTTTAACTATGATGGTTTTTAATCACCCATTCAAAGGAACTGATGAATTCTCTATCTCTCAGTACCTTCAGTTGAGCTTAGAAGGCTCTGGAAAATAAGTTATAGCTAAGCACCTTTTGTTACAATACAGTAAGGTTAGTATTTCCATTCTATGAATTCGTGATCCCAAATGAGAATTGTTCTGGAAAATCTCAGACTAAATCCAATCCTATTCCTAAATCAGTGTCCTCCTTTTCTTCCACTCCATTTTACATTATTTGAACTCCTCAAGAAGTCAGAAAACAGTAGATCATTAAAGTTTCAGGGAATGAATTTATTTTTTTCTTGCAGAAAAGTTTGTCTTTCATTTAAAAAAAAGGTAAGTTTTCCACTTTCTGTGTAGAACTATGTTTTGTTCTATTTCAGAAAAGTCATTCATTCAAAGCTTAGTTTGATATTAAAAATATATTTAACAATGAGTTTCAAGAAGTCTCATCTCAGTGTTCACAAAAAGTGTTCCTGTACTTTGGGTGCTGGATTTATTTTTTGTCGGTAGGTTTGATGATTCAAAAACCCTACTAACCCTTACTGAAGTTTTCCTTCTTATAAAGCCTGAGACTTGTCTTTTTTTGTAGAATCTGCTGTGAACTCATTCTCCAATTTCTTCTGGTATGAGGAGTCTTGCTTATAAATGCTTTTTATTCAACCACCTTTCAGCTATAATTTTTCCAGAATATTAAAGGGGATACTAGTTATAGTTTAACCCAGCAAGCAGTTAAACACCATGCAGAATGGGTTTATTTTACTTAATGAACTGCCTCCCCTGTGGTGTGGGGGAGAGAAAAGGAACAATAAAAGTGAGAAAACTCCTGGGTTGAGATATAGACAATTCAGTAATTAAAATAAACCAAACTGAAATAACAGTAGTGAATTGTGAAGAAATAGAAACAACGATAATAAAGCAATCAAAATTATACTCAGCACACAGGTGCTGGCTGTGCATTCCCAGAAACACTGAGAACATTACCAGCTCCAGCAAAAATGCTACAGTCACCGAGCTGGAGATTGGTAAGCCTCAGAAACTGAGTGAGCTAGACCTTCTGGAGATGGCAGCCAAGAAAAGGTCATCCTCAGCAAAACTTCCCAGTTTATAGAGAGTGTGCTGTTTATAACATAGAATAAATTCTGATACGTTCTGCTGGCCAGCTTAAGGTCATGCCTGGGTCACCTGTCCTGAGTAATCTGTCTACAGTCCCATCAAAGTTATGGTGGAGAGCAAAAAAAAAACAAACCAAACCAAACCAAACCAAACCAAAACCAAACCCCAAACCAACTAAAAGACTGGGAGCACAGATGCAAGCAAAAATTGAAAAACAGTCTTTGAGTTAAACATCACTTGGCAACAACCAAAACATCAGTGTGTTGTCAACATTCTTCTTAGCATGAATCCAAAACAGTCCCACTGAGTACTATGATGAAAGTAACTCTATCTCACCTAAAACTAAAATAAAAACTTACCAACTTGTTTTCATTAAATCGAACACTGTAATTCTCTCAGAAATGCAGCTTTCCTGAATAGAAAATTGAATTCCACAATTCAATCCCAGTAAAACCAGGACAATGTTAAAATGAACTCATGATCCTTATAGATCAATATCTTATCTCAGAATGAAGCCAGTAGTAAACATATGGGAAGATCTATCAGTGTTTGCATAGGAAATCAGAAGATAATATGCTGTAGTTGAGGGGTTTTAAGAGTGGGGGGAAGTTGTTTGGGTTTTTTTACCCTTATATCTAATAGCTATAGATATTCTTAAATCCTGAACAAATAGGTTTATATTGTCAAAAAAGTATTTGCTATAATTTGTTATAACACTGTACTCTTTAGCTTTCCATGTGTATACTCTTCACCTAATACAAAGTTAAATGGAAAAACAAATTCTTGTTAGGATAAATAATTAATTGTATTCAAAGACAGTTTATGTGTGTGAATGTTTCTATACACATATATACATATATAATCAGTGTCTAGATAAACACACAAGCCCTCTCTCACCTTCACACATAAGCAGAGCTGTATTATTATGCAGAGAATTTCACAGTGAAACTATGATGCATGTCAAAATACATCAGTTTTGAAATTTCCATATTTTACTTCCTTGAGTAGCTCATTTGCTCTTCCATTAGGGCATAAAAAGTTGTCCTCAATTTACTCTTTTTAACTTACTCTCTGTTTCATGCTTTTTGTCGTATCCTTTCATACTTGAGTTTTATTCTCATCTTTTTTCCTTCTGTAAATTAAGACACCCCAATTATTTCAGTTGTTTTTTTGTAGAAAATTTGTTTTCCTCTTAATCAAAATATTGTTCTTTATGCATTTTCATGGATTTTTAGCTTTTTTTAAATGACAGCAAAACCTGATAAGCTCATTCCATTAATGTAATTTTCTCTCTGCTTTTCTATTTGTATTCTTTAATTAGGCTTCATACAGAAAACAGTCTTCACTGACTTCTGTAAAATGACAGCGTTATTTGGCTTATACAATGCATGTAGAACCCTGTGAGATGCACAGTGCCTTCATTTTTTTCCCCAATGTCTTTTATTTGCTGTTGTGTTGTGAAATTAACTGGCCTTTAAAGTTCATAGGAGCGTTCTTTGAACTTGTCTGACCTTACTGAATAACTTCTACATACTTTGCTATCATGATGTTCAATTCCATTTCCACATAAATTAATCTTACACTGACACAGGGAAATGCTGCAGGTAGAAAACTGCCAAAATAAAAATGTTGGTCTGGTGTGAGATTCATATCATGCTCTCCTGCCAAAAAGTGTGAATATAGTTACAGCTGCAGCAATGAAGAGTTCTGGAAGTTTATTTTGCTTAGAGAACTTTAAGGGATTCAATACAAGATTGCCTGTTTGTGTTGCTGGTTTGCGTTGCTTCTATAATAAGGAAGTTTACTGGCAAAGCTTTAGGAAACTTATTCTTACCATACAGGTCAAAGACAGAAGGGCTTCTGTACAAAACTAATCTTCCATGCTGATAACTATAGCACGTACTACTCTATGGATTTACAAATTTAAAGTCTCTTCTCTACAGAATACTAAATACATTACCAACCTTGCACTTGCTTCTTAAGAGCTGGTCCAGTTCTGGCTGACTATGTTTTAAAATTCTGTACAAATATTGAATTTCATTCTGTTTTGGTATAGTTATGGTTGCATATGTGAGGGCAATCATCTTTTTGTACTACATATGTTCAATATATTAATGCTCAAAGTCCAGTTGTCTGATAAATAAATAAAAAAACCCAAGGTGCTACATTCCATGAAAGTAGTATTATGTCTATTTTAAGTTGGTTTTTATTTTAAACTTTGCTTTGGTATTTGTAGTTGTCTGAGAAGCATAAATGCAAAGTGGAACAGACTGAGAAACCTATAGTCACAGCTGGTAGTCAGTTCCTTTACCGGTACACCCATGAATACTAATGGAAGCAGATGTTGCACATATAAACAATGTAAATAATACGGAGGAACTTCAGAAAGAATTGTAAGAGAACCATTACAAATCTGGAAAACCTACTGGAAATTCCATAAGAGATGTAGGGCTTATCAAGGTATTTTTTTCCAAGAGGTAATCCAATCATAGTGTATAAATATAAAGAAAAGTTTGTATGATTAAGAGTCTAACCATAAGAGGAATAAGATCTAATGACTCGAATTAGTAGCTTGCTAAATTAAGTCTGAGAATAATATTCTCTATTTTAACCAATGATGGTAAAGATTTATTTGAATTATGATTTTAGATGTGATAGTTTGTGTTGCTTGAAGTTCTTGTCTCTACACTGATAGTTTTTAGACAGACATGCTGAAATTCCTTGAGGTATGTCCTCAAGGCAGAAACGACAGCGAGAAATTCTGTGTTTCTCTTGCAGAAAGTCAGTCTACGTGATCACAGTAGTAACTTCAGGCCAAAAAATCTATGAGTCAATGCAAACATAATTTACTAAATTTGGGCATGGATATCACAATCTCTTTGACTTTGGTATAGACTCTGTCTCTTTCAATGTTTCTTCTGTAGGGAATCTGTCTTCTCTTCCCGAGTTAACAACTCTAAAGGCTGGGCTAGACAAACATGCCAAATTGATAATTGCAGGAAGTCTACTGATGACAGGTTGAAATGACAGAAATGTAAGATTTAGCACATAATTTAATGTATCATTACATAAAAAATGAGATACTTTGTGGAACAGACATCTCTGTTGGAAAAACACCTAGGCCTCTATAGTTAATCTAATTGTGTAATATATATTTTCTTTCTTGTGTTTTAACAGTAAACACACAGAAAGTCAACTGCTGAAAACTCACCACTCTATTATTATTAGTCTATTATTATCAGAGACATTTTGGTTATTTGGTCTGTCAAATAGCACTATAAATTAAGGGTAAACTGGTTGAATGCTCATTCTTATTTTCCCAATCATACCTCAGCCAAGGCAAACCAAATAGCCTCCTCTGCAGAAAAAAACTGGATGCTAGTTTGAGAATAGTTTGCTTCAGAAACAATTCTCTATTACAAACGGATAGGACTAAGCCAGGCTTGCTCTGTCAGTCATCCAAATATGATTCTGGTAGGCTCAGTATTCTCATTGGCAATATAACTTCATGTCCCTTGCCAGAACTTACAGAAGCTATCTTCAGTACCACATATTAAACACTTTTCTACAACTCTGTGACATTTTCCTCATATTATTTAAAGCTTCTAGGCTCTTTTGAAAAAAGTCGTTAAAAATTAATCCAAAACTGTATGAACTAAATATTAAAATAATAGAATAATACAAAGTTTACTAATACAAAGCACAAGACTAACAGAAGGTTAATAATAAGATAACTTTGCTGGACTCTGCTCATAATGGAGAGCCTCACCAGTCTCGGAAGAGTGCTCTTCCTTTTCCTTGCTTCCATAGCTCTGTATTTTTTGAAATTAAAAATATTCAATCAGTGGGATCGGGCACTCAGTTATCATGACTGTCAGTGCCCTATCCTTCCTCTCACTTTTCTTCTATTCTTTTTTGTATTAATACGACAGATAATAATAACAGAAGGATCTGAGGAGTTCTATCCCAGAGCTTCATGGCTACCCTGAAAGGGTGGATATCACATTTTCAGTATAGTCATTTCCTCACTAGGTCAGTCTTTGGAACCTAGATATTCCACTGTTCAGGTAATTAACTTAAGTGACTCATAGACACAGCTCTAATGCTTCCAAAGAAAAAAAGTTATGCTTAAATTTCAGACATTTTTATGTGAGTCAAATAAGCAAATAAATAAATGATTAAGCACCTTGTGATGCTGGTGAATCAAGTAAGTACTCTTGATTAGACTTTGCAATATTCTAGGAGTGGTGAGAATCATGTTTTCAATAAACTTTCCATTATTTCTTTTAAGATTTTTTTTTTTGTGAATAGTTCTTTTTGATCATACAAACTGTTAATAATCACTTGCAAAATATTGCCTTCTCAGGTCATTGCTAATGCAGAGCTGTTGCAGTTTTCTTTTTGTATACAGATTTTGGTTATTAATGGGATAGGCATATACAGGTCTAATTATAACTTATAAAAGTAGAGCTGAGTGTTCAAGTGTTACTTCCCTAATATAAGCCTTCATTACATTAAAAAAACAGTAATTTGCATTAAAAAACATGTAAAAATACATTAATTCAACCACAGCAACAATAATTTTATGAAATAATGATTGTTTTAACTCAATGAAATCAAATCAATAAAGGTTATGTCTGTGCAGCAATGCCATTAAAAGGCTCTATTTCCCTCTTCACTATAAAGTGACATTCAATATTTGTCAATAATCATATACAGTGATGTATATACAGTGTTAGAGGTGGAAAAAAAAACACTTTATACATATTTGAGACAACTATGTATATGTGACAGGAAAGGCAGGTGAAGAGAACAAGCCCAAAGCAAAAACCCAAGACAAATATAAGCAGACAAATTTCCATCAAACAGTAACTTGTTTTATTGAAATATTGAGGGATTTTTTTCCCTCTTTTTCTAGATACTAATACTATATAATTTTGGTTTGTGGGATTTTTTTCCAATTATTAAAAATAGTATGAAAACATCATTCACACACATACTGCAAAGTGGAGACATAGAAGAGTAGTCTTACAAAATATAAAAATTTGTATTCTTTCTAAGTCGTGCTATGAAGTGCCATTAATGCCTTCAACTACTTTTTACTCTGTCTTATAGGACACAACAGTAGCCTTGACTTCCACCCTCTCTGAAAGTGAAGCTGATGATGTTGATTCTGTTTTAGGAAGATTTCTCCTAAAAGGAGAAAAGGAAGAATGCCAAGGAAGAGACATTCACTCTCTTGTCTGGCATGATGGTGATAGGAAGCAGGAGAAATATGGATTGCAATTCCTTAACATTCCTAGCTTTCTGGTTAAGAAAGTTAAACATCTCCAGTTTAGGCAGTGTCCTTGTTTTACTGGGATTGAATATCAGAATTCCATTTTCTGTTCAGCAGAGCTATATTTCTGAGAGAACTGTAGTGTTCAATTTGTGAAAACAAGTTTATGTTATAGCTTTAGCTGGGATAGAGTTATTTTCCTCATAGTAGCTAGAAAGACTTTGTTTTGTATTCATGCTAAGAAGAATGTTGATAGCCATTGATGTTTTGGTTGCTGCTGAGTAGGGTTTACATTAACTCAGGGACTGTTATTCAATTTTTGCCTGCACCTGTGCTCCTAGTTTATTTTGGTTTCTTTTTGCCCCTCCCTCTGTACAAGAGGATGGGGAAGGGGTGTGGAGCAAAAGCTCAGGTTTTCTGTGATAGATGACTCAGGACAGATAATCCAGAACAGATTACCTGGGCATGATCCAAACTGACCAACAACATGTATTCCACACCATAAACATTATACTCACTATAAACTGGGGAGTTTTGCTGGGGATGCTCTTCTTCACATGGCTGCTATCTCCAGAAGGTCTAGCTCATCCAGTTCCTGAAGCCTACCGCTGCCCTGTAGTGTTTTCATTGGCGCGTGACCAGCAACTGCTGTTTCTGTGCTGAGTGTAACTTTGATTTCTTTATTATCATCGTTCCTATTTTTATACAATTCATTAATATTATTGTTATATCAGTTTTGTTTATTTTAATTACTAAATTGTCTTTATTTCAACCCATGAGTTTTCTCACTTTCACTCTTTCTATTCTCTCCCCCACCTCATCAGGGAGGTGGGGGAGACATAGAATCATAGAATCCCAGAATGGTTTGGGTTGGAAAGGACCTTAAAGATCATCTATTTCTAACCCCTCTGCCATGGGCAGGGCCTCCTCCCACCAGACCAGGCTGCTCAAAGTCCCATCCAACCTGACCTTGAACACTTCCAGGGAGGGGGCAACCACAACTTCCCCGGGCAATCTGTTCCAGAGTCTCATCATCCTCACAGTAAAGAACTAAAGAGTGAGTGCTGCATGGTGTTTAGCTGCTTGCCAGGTTAAACCATGACAGGCAGTTACATATTGAAAGACTGTACTAACTAGACCAATTTTCCTTTGTCCTATACGCAGCAGCGGCTTGTTTACTATCAACCATTTGCTGCTTACTTTTCAACACAACTATCATCTGGAAATACTAAGATGACAGCAATTTAGTCTTAAAAGAAAGTATGCTAAAAATGAAAAGACTGTTAAAGCCTGCAGAAGGAAATCTGTATTTTTCTCTCTAGATCTCCCTGGCTGTTCTGTTACCACCATGATTCCTCCCCACTCCTTTTATTTCACCTCCCTTCTATCATCTTGCTCTCATCCATATCAGCTAAGGGATTTTTCTACACATTTTTTTTCGATAATTTTTATTATTTTTGCTGTTGAAAGACCTGAGGAAGTCTTTATTGTTGCCCCTTAAGTCACTCATCAGATTTAACACAAAATGAGCCTTGACTTTCCTAATCTGATCCCTACAAGCTGAAGCAATGTCTCTGTATTTCTTCAGAGTCACTTGTCTATCTTCTGTCTAGCTTGCTTCTCTTTTTAGTTTGAGTTGAATCAGGAGCTCTCAATCCATCCATGCAGGCCTCCTACTGCCTTTTTTTGATCTCCTGAACATCAAGATGGAACTTTTCTGAGCTTAGAGGAAATGATGCTTCAAAAACCTGTCAGCTCTTCTGGGCCACAATGTTCACCAGGACTGTATTCTCTGGAGCCACCATTGCAGAGCCCACATATACTGTCTCAGTGGAGTTTCTGCCCCTCCACCCTTTTGGAAGCTATTGCAAAAACTGTTGCATCTGTTGACTGCCTTTATTACCTATTCTCAGATACACCTATCTATGAAAACCCACTGTCCAATCCTGGCATTATGTTTTCTAAGAAGCCAAATTGGAAAGCTCTAAGCAATGCTGAATTATTTACTTTCACCATTATGCAGTGCTTGCACTGTATGTTTCAAAAAGTCATGAGTAATAGCGACAAGGTAATAACCCTCCCAACAAATAAATAAATCCATGCTTTACATTATGGCAGACTGTGTCATATATAGAATAACTGAATCACAGAATCATTAAAGTTGGAAGAGACCTTTAAGATCATAAATTCCAACCGTCAACCTAATACCACCATGCCCACTAAAACATGTCCTGAAGTGCCACATTCACATACTCTTGAACACCTCCAGGGATGGTGACTCAACCACCTCCCTGGGCAGCCTGTTCCAGTGTTTGACTACTCTTTCAGTAAAGAATTTTTTCCTAATATCTAATCTAAACCTCCTCTGGCACAACTTGAAGCCATTTCTTCTTGTCCTGTCACTAGCTACCAAGGAGAAGAGACCAATACCCACCTCTCTGCAGATTGTGTCATATATGAGGAATTCAATAATCAAACATTACTAGTTATTATGGTTTGTTCTCAGAGCTTAGATGCAGAATGCCTACGTGATTCTTATAACACACATATGACTGAAAGGGTAGTCCCAAAGATGTTGCTTTTAGCTTCCCCAACAGAAAACAGAGTGCAGTATATCTCACCTCTGTATTGAAAGCTGTACTGAAGTTACTGAACACTCCATGATAACCACAAATGGCATTACTGTAATCAAAATCTTAAGGGATACATTCTACTAAGATCACAAAGCAAAATATTTTTCAGTAAAATTGATGATACAAGACTGTTCTCTTTTCTGAATGTTCCAGGTCATTTGTCTTAATAGAAAAATACTTAAATTCATTTTAAGTAATCTGTGTTGAGATGTCAGAGTTCCAATCCTATTAGCACACTGTAGAATTCCTTCTCCTTAAAGAGCAAAGGTATTGAACTCTATATACATTTTATTTTTTTTCTAAATGGTGCAGTCAATTTCTGCATGGTCTCTTGAGCGAAGATTTTTCATCTTTTTGTGGTTAAGTCACAGAAGAGTGTGTTAGAAGCTCAAACATCATTTTGACTTCTTGAAACAGGTTTATAGTTCACTATAGGTATCCTACACCAAACTGACATCAGAGTACATAATTTTATTATTTTCTGTGTTCTATGTCCTCTATATAATAAACATCCATCTAGATTTATAGTCAGAAAGTAGATAAAGTTTTTATTGAAATATATTATATAGAATGGGCATTTCCAGAAAGGGAGGCTTTTATGTAAAAGAGTTACATTAAAAATAATCAGTATTATTATTTATCTGAATAAAGAAACTGGAAATTGGTGGAATCAGATTTTACATTTTTTTAATTTGTAGAAAATAATAATAGTGGCATCAAGGGACTAATTTATCCTGTCCATCTTTTGATGAGTTTCTTTAATTTTCATGACATTCTGAACAGTTTGACTCTGCTAGTTTGCATACAGTTATCGGACAGCTGAAACTAGAAACTCAACTATGAGGATTTATTTTAGGAAAGGAAACAACTTCTTTTTCTTAAGATGAGATGTGTGTTCAGTAAGTAATTGAGTAAAAAGAGATCTTAATGTTTCTCTGGAAATTATGAAAACCTTAATAACTCAATGTTTGTTATTTATCCAGTCATATGAAAGTCAGTACCTATTAAGCTTCATTTCCTGTAATAAAAATGCTTTTTGGGAAACATGTATAGTCTTGAATTAAAGGTTTCCTAGCTAAATGGTATCTCAGTATATTACTGTTCATCAGTGCAATCTAAACTGGCAGATTCCTGAACAAAAATAAACCTGCAATTACTAAATAAATTTTGCAGTCAATTTGTACATACAGAGGAAAAAAAAACATAAAAGAAAGAGGGATAATAAGTTGCAGTACCATATTAATTACTAGATACTGGGAAGAATAATTTTTTCTCCATGAAAATAATCCTCCCAAGCATTTAACTTAGTGATTTATGAAAGAAAACAGTGTTATTTTTTAGCTAAATGAGATCTAAAAATGGATATTGTCCAGTGTGCAACAGCAGGCATTTTCCTTTTGATTGCCTTCACAAAGTTATGTAGCAAAAAACCTATTATGTCTAATTAGGTTCTCAGTTCTGTGCAGTTTCAATTATTTATACTTGGAGATTGGAATGAGATTTTAAAATTGCTTTTCTGTGATGTTACAAAATAATGGAACACTGCCTATCATATTTCTAACTCTACCTTTCCTTATCTGCATAATAGACCTAATTTTACAAAGTGAAATTTTTAAAAGTGTCAGTTTTTAGAAAACAACAGGAATGATAGTTTCATACTGATACTTTTGTATTCAAAATAGCAATGAAAACATTATTTATGGTGTTATCTTTACTGTAGTCTCTGCATTTTGACATTTGTAGAGACACAGAATTTTAACTAGGAAGGATAAATGTTTATCCAACAATTAATTTTTTAAAAAGGAAATTACCTTTTAAGAGGGCATACACATGCTGTATCATGTCATTGAAGTTGAAGAGATAAATAAATCAGTGACTTGTTATCCAAGTATAATACTTGGATGAGTAACACCCAGACCTTCCTCCACCATTTTAAGCTCTGCAGTTTTTTTAGTTTCCAGGTGGAATTTCTAACAATTTCCTTTCTTATGCCCATACACAGAAGCATATTTTGACAATTCTGTATTAATTGTAACTAACATTGCTTCTTTTCCTTACTCTGTTCTTGCCCTCTTTAAGTCTTAAACCATTTTTCTTCCATACTACTGGTGTCAACATAAAGAAACGTTATGATGATAAAGTCCAACTTGTTTTAAATTATGCATCAATTAATTAAACCTGGAATTTAATTTTCACAACCATAATCCTAACTGGGTGTGAAATATAAGTATAGTTCTTTGGATCTTGAAAACAGGACTGCCATAGGCCAAGCTGGGAATTTAGTATGTGATAAACTGAATAATTAGACCTGACCTACCTTCCTTAGTGAATATTCAGTGACACGTTGTTGAAAATACCTCTTCCTATGTTTATTCACAGGCAGTTATCAAGGCTACTTAAAAGAATTATAAAAATACCTCTGCCCTCTTCGTCCAGAAGATATACTGACATGTTAATATAATGCAAATTTATAGCAGTAAAGATCTGCCTGTCACCTCTTTATTTACATTCAGTTTTGTAGATGAGATACCAGCTTCTCAACTCTGCCACACTATTATCCTGAGAACCTGACTCAGAAATTATTATAAGTGTTGTGATTATGATTTGTAGCTCTTTAGTGAATTGGGTCATGTTCTCCTACTTAGTAAGGGTGCAAAGTACAATGACAAGGTACTTAACAATTCAGAAAAAAAATATCCCTGTAATGCTCCCAATGATTAGAAGAAAAATCCAAAGCAAAAATCTAATATACATGCAAATCAATATTGCAGAGAAAATACATTAAAAGGCTCAGGTCTTCTCTCAACAAGCAGTGAAAGCTAGAATGACATATTTCTCCTGAGATTTCAACATTAAAAAATAATAATTTAACTACATAGAGGTACATGGTGCTAGTCAATATTGCATGAAAGATTCTCCAGCTAAACAGCTTCTTCTGAAAGGGTAAGCAATACAGCTATGTCAGAGCATTGCTGCACTCTAGTAAGCTAGTTTGTTAAAGAACTATTCCACTCTACTTAATGCTCAAGTGGTTATAAGTTTAGAGATTTTTGTTTGATTGTTTTTGGGTTGGGTTTTTTGCCTATCTGTGGCTGCACACAGATATCACCACATAGAGGAGAACACGCATTCCTGGCATAGTACTGAATAAGAAACATATTAAAGGTCAAACTGTTTCTTTATGTTACACAGATGAGAAAGTGGTGGAAATTCTTTGCACTCATGAAGCACATATATGATAGGCAAATGTTTTCTTCATGACTGAAAGGACTGTTTATGACTGCCAAGGTCAAAAAAATACCTCGTATTTCCTGCATAAGCAGAACATATTGCAGATTTAACATGTATAGAAAGCATCAAACTCACAGCACTGTCAATTTAAGCTTGATTTGAGGAGATTTCATGGTCATTTGCTCAAAGTATCTAAATATCCAACAACTGAGCTGCATACATCTGGAAATACAGAATGTCATTGCCTAATGAAGAAGAATTTGGTTGATGTTATGAATGTGTACGAAGGGCTGCTATTATTACAAGGCTTATTATTGGGGCTGATTGGTTGTTTTAAATTAAACAATGTGCAATGAGCAACTCACAAGTATTGGTATGTGCTGACAAAATAATATCTGGAAAAGGTTCTTTTACCTGGTGTTCTAGCTTCTGGCACTGTAGAAAACACTCTGCAAAAAATATTACTATATCTTTTAAGAATTAATTTCTTTATAAATAGCTGGTGTGCTTATAGCACTTTTGGGAAAATGAATTAATCATAAATAATTACATTTTTATCATATAATTTGGATATGAGCTACTATAAGATCAGTTTGTTGGTTGCAGTGGTAATTTAATTCTCCTCATTTTACTGACATTTCTTTCTTCTGTCTTTCATCTCAGGCCTCCTGTCCATAAAGACACTGCAGTCAGATGCTCCTACAACTGTTTATTCACCTCTGTACGTTTTTTCTCTTCTCATAGTGGCTTCTTCTACATACATAAAACATTCATAAAATTTTTAAAAACACAACTAAACAACAAAACAAATCCACACATATTTTTGTTTGTATCTTAATGGAAGACATGGATTTTCCATTTTTGCCTCCTCTGTAGCCCTGCAGTGGGCTGAAGATGCTATCCTGCAAGGTAGTGAAGGAAGAAGAAAAATTTTTACATTTTTATATTTTATTTTACAGTTACCATGGATGTAACTTTTAAGGCTGTATCAAACTTTTATTTATATTTGTATTCTACTTTAATGGTTTCTGCTTTAATGGTTTCTGCTCTGCTTTAAATGCTTTTTTGATAGATAGTAACTTTATTGAGAAACACATATTTATTTGGGCCTGAGCACTATCTAGAATAACATTATTACCTAACTGCCACAGAGAAAGTTTTAAAAATAGAAGACTAAAGTTAAACTCTCACTGACTTCAATGTTATACTTCAATCTAGGACTGAAGAGTGGTATCATTCATCATCAGATTTTCAGTGTTGAACAAGATAATTTATGATATAAAATGTTCTAAGAAAAATGTAAAACTTAGCCTGTACAACATTTTTGCTACATTGCTGTATCTTTGATATGCTCTACTCTGCTCATGAATCCTCTAGCCTGTTTTCCTGGTTAAAGTATTTAAAAAAATCTGTTAGTAACACTCATTCTTCAAAAGGTTTTTTTCCAAACAAAGTTTATTTGGCATAAAATGAAGTAAAGTGTTCACTCTCCATATTCACCTCTTAAATTGGACTAGATAAAGGTTGGACTGGATGATCCTTGTGGTCCCTTTCAACCTGGTATTCTATGATTCTATGATTCTGTGACAAAACTGAATCTTTAATCTGCATAACTTTTATTATAGTGATCTGTTCATTACAGATTTGTGATATCTACCTATTTGTTACCTTTGGTTTCTCCTCCACTTCTTTTAATGTAATTAGGTTTTGTTTTGCTCTTATGGATCTGCCAAATCTCGAGTATCTGAAACATTTTCTGGTATTTTTCACTGAATGTATATTTTAAAAATCTGCAGAAATTTTAGACATTTATTTTAAAAAAACATGACTTCTTAATTACATCAAGTGAAAGGAAAGGAATTAAAAATATTTGCTTTGTGACAATATTTTATTTGCAGAACTTTTTCATGTAGAATAAACAATTTCAATAATTTATTTACTTACTTTTTTCAGTTTATTACTTTATGATAGAACAGTTCTACCACAAAGTACTAAACCGGTAAGCAGTTCCATTAGTACTACTTAATATGTTAACTTTAGACATTACGTACTTCATTACTTTGTCAGTTTTAGTTAACTAGAAGTTTTTATACTAATCTACTATAGTTTTTGTTTTAGTTTTGTATTTTAAACCATTTTTCAAGAATATATACTTTTGGCATCTCAAATTATATGCATCTCACTTATGCATAAATATCCAATACACCACCTTTGGATTGATTTTTAAAAGTTCTACTGGAACTCATTAATGGAATCAAAGTTATCATTGCTTTAACAGAGTTAAATTTGGCTTCTTTTGTTATTCTTTTTCCATAAAGAATTCTAGGTTAATTTAAATTTAAAAAAAAATAAAAAATAGAAGATAAAGGATGATATTATTATAAATTTTAAATTGCAAAAAGATCTTTCAAAAACAAACACGACAGACCGTTATTGAAATGACTGTGAGAATGAACGGAAGACCTCAGCCAAGATATTCTTGTTAATAACAGAAGTACCTTCCAATGCAAAAGGTGTTTTTATATATTAATTCAGTGATCTATATAAAATGGAATATAAAAAAATTAACATTATGGTTTAATTTTTTTTTCTTTTCAGTAGTAAAAAACAAGGCAATATAATTACAACGAACATCCAATAAGGATAAAACTGATGTAGGCTTTTTATTAAAAAAAGGAGATATTCAGGAAGCAGATTACCAATTTGCAGGATTCTCAATCATCTTGGTTGCACCTTGAAGGGCAGAAACTGCTCCCAGGCCACAAACTGTTTATTCCTAAATATGTTATTTATTTTTTTCCCATCTAAATGAAAATATCCCACCTTAGTTTTTCTGTATAAATTTCTACTTGGGGAGATGAATCCTACCTAGGTTCTTTGCTAAAACTGTAGAGTTTGTAAATAAACCTGAAGCTGTCACACATAGGAAGTATTTTAAAAACAATAAATACTTCTTGAAAATCTAAAAATTCTTTGGAAAACATCTCATTAATTTTAAATCATTGAAATAGACAAATACTTTTAAAAGTAGTTAAAATCTTTTGTAATATATCATTTATGATTCTAAAATATGTAGACTTAGATTAATTAGTGTTTTTATATTTATACATGTATTTTCTTTCTGAGATTTATCATGCAGTAAGAATAAAATCGAAGCCAAGTTAAATTAATTATGCAGGAGATAAATTATTGTGACATTTTGTATTGATGAAAACATAAAGTTAAATTTACATCAATTTAACTCCTGATTTTCTTTACTAATAGACAGAATATTTGTTGACACATCAGTAAGTAGGGTTCATGACTCATCGGCAATAAAGATCATACATTTCTCCTGGTGAATGGGCTTTTTATGGAGTTTCTAATAAAGAAATTATTACACTATGCTTACATTACATGATGGTTTAACAAAGTTTTTCTCAGACAGCTGTGGATAGTGATTAAAATAAAGATAGAAAAAGTGACAATATTCTTAAGAGTTAACAAGGACTTGAATTAATGTATCACAGACATTGTCTTAATGAAAGTGAAAGATACAGTAAAATTGTCTAGTACCAAGTAATTGATTTTTTCTATTAAAAATAGGTTTTACTTTTAAGAATTTAAAATGGCATAAACAATCAAAAGATCTTAAGATTTTTCACTATCATTCCATTGACAAGGATTTCATGACACAACTCTGTCACGTGTAAGCCTGCACGTGTACCTTACAGTTATTTCTGTGGGATACAAAAAATCACTAGAAATAATTATCTGAGTGAAATGATGAAAAGTTGGACTAGCATTTCTAGAACTTTTTCAGAATGAATAGAAAAATATTTTCTTTAAAGTTCAAGAAAGCTTCATAATTCTGACTTTGAATAGGCTGAGTTTAATTACTGTTATTAGATAGTTCATGGTGGTTAGTTCTCTATGTTAAGAAAATCAAAACAACCTTCCTTGCCCCCCAAAAAAAACCCACCATCCAAAATGTCTTACTGGTTAAACAGTTCACTTTAATAAACTTTATCTAACTTTTATTGTTTGTAAAACTCTTAAGACATTTAACTACATTTATATTCTCTGAAAAGTTTAATATCTATAGTCCTTTTAAAGAATCACAACAATAGTTGTGTAAATTATAGTTCTGTGCCCGTAGTGAAAATTTCCACATTGACTGGTGTCAGTGTTTTGGAGTATCATTTTTGTCTCTAGCATTTAATGTAAATTTATATCCATAAAATGTTAATTGCACCTCATAATTTAGAGAATATTACTTTATTCAGTGTCTTGTACTTAAAGTGTAGATGAGAAAATTTACATTAATAGAAGCATTGATTTTAAGCTTTTGTATTATTTCAGAAATAGTCTTCTAGGCAAAGTAAAATTACTAAGAGAAATTAAGTATTCAATAAACATTCAAGCCTCCCTGTTATTTCTGATCAGTTTCAGGAATGTAATGGCTTAAATATGTAGCTGTATTTGGAATTTAGTTATATGTTAAACTATTTCATGCTTGGATATCACATGCATTAAATCTGCTGACAATGCAAGAAAAACTCCCACAGCTTTTCAACAGGCACACAGATTTGGAAATAAATGAATGCTTCTAGCTCAAGTAAACTGTTTTAAAATTCTTTGTGATTAAGTTGAGGGTAGTTCATAACTTACAAGATGAAAAATGTTATTAGTTCTATATTATGGACCAAAACGCTGATAGTGTTATAAATCACAATATGCACAGAAAAAAAGCTGTAATAAATTTAGACTAACTAGATATATGTGTGTGTATATATATATATGCAGGCACGCAGGTATGTCATGATATATATGACATATATGGACATATATATATGTATGCACATATATACACATGTATCATATCTATTCAATTAGTATGCATGTATATGTACTTATATGCCTTTATTATTTATGGATCAAAGAAAGGGTAATCTTGTTATTGATTATAACAAAAAATAAAGTCCTGTCTTATTTTTTATTTGTTAGCTGTTATTTTACCTATTCCTTTTGTTATATAAATTACAGTTTTTTGACTGATACTTTGCTTAATCCACAGTCCATTCCTCTATTAACATTTCTCATCAAACAAAACTTTCAGAACTATCCCTGCTGTTTTCCCAGCTAATTTTTTCTTTCCCTCTGCCTTGTGTGTTGGATTCTAGAGCAGTAAGCACAGAAGTGGAAAACCAAGCTTAGGCTACAAAGCAGGTTGGGTCATTCTCTTTCAGTGAAATAAAGAAATAGACTTTTGTGCAAAGACATGATGCTATTTGATGTTTTCATCATTAACATCAGAGATATTCTGGGATATGTTATCCTACAACTCCCTAACTTCTCATATTTTCTTTTGACTTCTGATTCTTGAACTTACTCTTTTAACTATTCATTCCTGCAGATAGCAGTTTAATGGCTATCACATTATAAGCAGGTATTCACTCTGTCTAACTTTAAGCACACATCTTAGGTCCTTAAGAACACATTTACATTACATATTTAGCTGGTTCAGAACAATGTGTTGAAGCCACTAACCACTCTGGCTAAAGTGAATTCTATCTACTCTATAGGCTATATAAATAAAGGCTTTCCCATCAGCAATTAATATTTTTATAGCATTTATAGCATTTTGACTAAGGCAATTCCAACTGGCAAAATTCTCACGTCCAAGAGGAGAGGAGGAAAAATATGTCACCTGTCTCCACTGTAAGCTGCACATGAGTTTGCTAGGCAATACTATGCCCTGTTATCCTTCTTTCTCCACTAATCATCTTGCAAATACATATTTGACTATGGATAGTGAGATCCAAAAACCCAAAGCTCAAGTCTAGGCTTAACAAACAGTGTAAATCTAGCTAAAAATGGGAGCTTAGACACTCTACATAGTTCATGGAAAGGGCAAGACAATTTAGGACACCTGTTTTTTCACTGAGGCGCTTACATTATTTATTTTGGAAAGACAAGCTGAGTATCACTCTTTTGTTTGGTTCCTTTATTTATTTTTTTTTAAACACTGTTCCATTGTATTTGATTTCTATCATTGATTCCCTATTTCCTCTCTCCCTCCTCCTCCTCCTCTGTGTAGCCTACAAAGTCCTTTTATTAAGCAATTCTGAAATAACTTTTCCCTTTTATTTGCTGAATTTATTACACACAAACTGGTTTAGATTTTTTTTTGTCTTTGTTCTTTCAGTCTCTTTCTATCTTCTCTATGGGAGTCTTGATTTGGTCTTTCTGTTTCTCAGATTCCACCATCTCCATATTTCATTCTGGCTTTCTACTGCCTTTCTGGCTTCTTATTCCTCTTTCAAATTCCATAATGCTTTATGGCCTACTAGACCCGGACATTAGAATCACTGTTAGTTGAAATAATAGTTTTGGATTCCATAGTTTACCTTTACTTTAGCGCCACTTATTTCCAACACCACCACTAGCATAGCTTCCACTCATCTTCCATCAACAGCACTGAAACCGCCTAACATATGACTTCCTATATCATGTACTTTCACTACAAGACCTGTCAGTTTTTGTTTTCTCATTTCTTATTTCTAAATATATCAACTTCTACACACATAGTCCTATTGAAGATTATATGAAGACAGAATAAAGTAAATTGTAGTGCCTGGTTGTAACTCTAGTTACAATGAGGTACATCTGATTTTTTTTTTTGCTGATGTCAACAAAAAGACATTAGTCTAAACGACGGGTACCTACTTCTAATCTTGTATATAAAATCCAATGTAGACAGCTCTAGCATCATCACTACTTTTCCACACGTTATACAAGTTATATTCTGGTCAGAAAAATCTCATGACACTTCTAAGAATAAAAAAGGATATTTTAGAAACATCATAAAATTACTAATGTAACTGAATGACTTAGAGCTATTTTCTGCTGTATATACGATATACATAATATAAAGACTTTTTTCAAGGAAACAATATAACTGTCTTTCATTTAATTTAAAAAATAATTTAAAAAACCCCACCAAATATATATTTATTTGAGTAGAAAACAGGGATATGATGTGGCTCGATTAATACTGACAGTGGTATGAATAATATTATTTTAAAAACCAAAACAAAATCAAACATAAAATAACTTATCTGAAAACAGGCTATGGGAAAAATATGCTCTCAGTCATGTTGTAACTGTTGCTACAAATACTTTGCAAAGTCCATCAGTTCATCACTGACATGGTGTTTATAGACTTTATTTCCTATCACACTGGATAAATTAAAACACAATGTTTTCATTAAAAATAATCAATACCTTGATCATGTGATAAATAAAGATGTCCTTTTTCAAAATTAGTACCTACAAACCTGAATTTTCTCACTAACCTGGGTAAGTTTCAGGGTTTCCTTCCCTGTTCCTCTGCTTTTTGTTCTTTGGTGGTTGTTTTTTTCCTCTTTTTCCCAGTATTATTTTGGTATATAATAAAAACCTCCTATGTATTCTTAGCAATCTAAAAAGAACTATGTAATCAGTTATTGCTACAGTTTAGAGTGCTACAATAGCATAAAAGTACTGAATTTTCCATTACAAACTATATATCTCAAAAATGTCTTTTAAAACTTTTTTTTTTCCTTACCTAAGCCATGCCTATGTGTTGACATTGGTGGTAACACAGTCCAAGCCTTGGTCTTTGGATTGTAGCATTCAACAGTGTTCAGTGTCTTTAAACCATCCCGGCCTCCAATGACAAACAGCTTGTCATCGATGACAGCAACACCAAACTGAAGCCTCCTGCCATTCATCACTCCAGCCTGGATCCATATATTTGTTCTGAGATCATACTTTTCAATAGTTGTAGCACCTGATGAGACATAAGAATAAGATAAGGTATATAAAAGGTATACATTTTTTTTCCCCTTGAAAGTGTCAAAACTTTGTATGGAATATATAAAGGTGAAATACAAAATGAAGAGTTTATTAACAAAAAGAGAATGTCTTATGTTTCTGTGGCAAGTTTTTTGTAGCAGTAGGGGCTACAGGGGTGGCTTCTGCGAGAGGTTGCTGAAAGATTCCCCCATGCCCAATAGATCCACTGGTGAAGGCTAAGCCAATCACCCTTGTGGATAACATCTTTAGGAAGAGGGAAAAACTCCAAACTGCTGGGGGAAACAGCAGCCAGAGAAAAGAGTGAGAACATCTGAGAAAAACAACTCTGAAGACAGCAAGGTGAGAGAAGAAGGAGCGGGAGGAGGTGCTCAGGGCACCAGGGCAGAGATTCCCCTGCAGCCTGTGCTGAAGCTCAGGGTGAGGAAGGCTGTCTCCCTGCAGCCCATGGGGTTTAACAGTAAAGCAGGTATCTACCTGTAGCCCCTGGAGGACTGGATGCTGGATTGCTGGCAGAACTTGTGATCCCACAGGGGACCCACGCTGCAGCAGTCTCTTCCTGAAGTACTGCACCCTGTGGAAGGGACCAATGCTAGAGCAGTTCATGAAGAAATGCAGCCATTTGAAAGGACTCATGTTGGAGAAGTTCATGGAGAACTGTCTCCCGTGGGAGGGACTCCACACTGGAGTAGGGTAAGACTGTGAGGAGTCCTCTCCCTGAGAAGGAAGGAGCGACAGAGACAACTGGTATTGAACTGACCACAACCCCCACTCCCCATTTTTCTGTGCTGACGGCAAGTAGGAGACAGAGAAAATCAGGAGTGAAATTGAGCCTGGGAAGAAGGAAGGGTTGGGGGAAGGTGTTTTAAGATTTAGTCTTTATTTCTCATTACTGTACTCTGATTTGCTTGGTAATATACTAAAGTAATTTCCTCAAGTTGAGTCTGTTTTTCCCATGATGGCAAATGGTGAATGATCTCTCCCTGTCCTTATCTTGACCCACAAGCCTTTCGTTATATTTTCTTTCCCTTGTCCAGCTGAGGAGAGTGGTTGATAGAATGGCTTGGTGAGCACCAGCCAGGGTTTACACACCACACAGAGTGATAAAGGAAACGTAATTAACTTAACTGGATTCCTGAAACTGAAAGAGTAATGCAACCCATTAATTGTAATATGAGTGTGGAAAAGTTAATGTAAAGCAAACCCACAAATATTTAAATGACAGAGGAGCTTAAACTAATCCTTAAGATAGGTATTTGATAATTCATTTGAAACAAAATCAACATTTTATTTTTAAGTACATGTAACAGTGCTTCATTTCTAAAGTTTAAATATCCCTACAGAAAGCATCAACATAATTATTAAGCTTTACCAACCAACTATTTGGATTATAATAAAAGGTTAGAGCTCCATGGGAAATAATTCTTTTAGGAGTCATTCATTCTTGCAAACAGAAGATCAATGAACCAAGTGGAAACCAACATCATGAAAGCAATACTTTTGTTAATTCAACTAAAAAAAGATATAATTTAAATCCAGTTAGTATCTAAGTGTAGCAGAGCAGCAATAATGTACAATTCAACTGGATGTATTAAATCCCCTGCTAGTTCTAGAAGCCATAAGATATAGAAAGGATTTTTTGCATTCCATTGAGGCATACTTATTTATCTTTTTGCCTCTGATTTAAAATATGGAACTGTGTAAATACAGTAATATTTAGGTTAGAAAGAACAAAAAATACAGATTATTTTATATAGTGGTTTGGTGGTGCTGTGGGCACAGTATAATGATGCATATTAATGAAGTTATGTCTGAAATTTTTGATATGTGGAATCTATACAAGTTAAAAGCTAGAAATGTAGCAGTTGAGTTCTATAATACTGTCTGCTTCCATGATAAAGAGTACAGTTTAAAAGCTTTGTCATTCTCATTTTAGAAAATCCTACTAACATAACAAATACAGTCTGAATTATGCTGAGCTATATATTTTCGAATATTGGTTAAGTTTGAGTTTGCCAAAATGTACTGGGTTTTCTGTGAGGGGGTTTTTGGTTGTGTCTTTGGTAACAGGGGAAGGGCTATGGAGATGGCCCTTTAAGAAGCTACCTGAAAAAAAAAACCTCCCCCTTTGTCAGACCCACCTCTGACCAGGGCCAAGCCAATCAGCGCCCCTGCAAATTCATGTATTTAAGGGGGGTGCAGGACATGCTTCTCTCTCCTGACCAGCATGGCCTCAGGTGTGGGTGGCATGGCCCTGGCCTTGCCCGGCTGGGCTTGGCTGGCCCTGACCATAACTTAAGCTTAAGCCCTGCTGCAGCTCATCTCAAAAAAAAAGAGAGAGATGGGATTTCCATAACCATCG
>NW_010197075.1:36609-45170 GCF_000695765.1 Mesitornis unicolor
AGAGACCTGCAGTGGAGAAAGGAGTGGGGCCCAAGGAGAACAACTTTGGAGAACACCAAGGTCGGTCTGAACGAAAGAAAAAGAGAGGGAGGAGGACACAGAACCCAGGTTTCCCCTTTGCAACTCGTGGTGAGAGCCAGCTTGACTGGTCGTGTGTGAGGGAATTGCGATCATGGGCAGACCCAGATTGGAGTTTTGTGGACTTGGGCTGGAGCAGTGCTGTGTGTGAGGGAAGCTGCAAATGTGGACAGACCCATATTGGACTTTTGAGGACTCTTTTCCCTATGGAAAGGGGTCCACGTGGAAGCAGAGAGAGAGACACTGGGCTGCGGTTTTTTTTCATCCACTCCTAAGAAAGCACGTGATGTGGTGGGAAAACCGACTGCAAATCCCCACCCCCATCCCCCTGCCTCAAGGCAAAGGCGGAGGGGGAAGGTGAAGAAACCAGGAACAAAAGCTGAGCCCGAGAAGAAGGGAGGGGTGGGGGGAAGGTGTTTTGATTTTAAGATGTGGTTGTATCTCTCATTTTGTTCTACTCTGATGTTGGTAACAAATTAAAATTGTTTTTTTTTATTCCTTATGATGAGTCTGTCTTTTGGCTGTGACCTGTTTAAGTGGTGAGAAGACTTCCCAGTCCTTATTTTGACTAGCCCTTTTTGGGGGCATTGTGCTCAGTTATGCAGTGGGCCTAAACCACGACACAAAACTTTTTATTAAAATACATATTTAGCATCTGCTCCAGCAGTTCATGGAATGCCTGAATTTGGTTCATCCAGTAAGATGCCTTACTAAGAAATAACAAGAACAACAACAACAAGTAGAATAGGTACTGATCCTATAAAAGGTCTTTAGTATTGTTAACATGAATATAATACATTCCAGACTGCAGTGCAGACAAGGACAGAAGACCTCACAAGTTACCGTAGTCCTTGGATGAAAACAGCTCATGGATGAAGAGAGATGAGTAAATCAGCTAACATATGATAGATATCTTCTCAATCAGAAGAAAAGCATACTTTTAGTCTTTTTTTAGCTGAATTCTGCTTCATGAAACCCAGTTACCCAGATCATTCCCAGCACTGGAATGCCCACAGACTCACTCTTCATGGAAGCTGAGACCACATAAAGAATGTTGAAGTGATGTCCTTTTAATTCTATTTGATGACAGTCTTCCTACAGAAAGAGCTCTAGGCCTAGAATTTCTTACCAGAAACCATTAGTCACTATAGGCTTTTTTAGTATGTAGTCATTATATTCATACCAGTCTTAGATTTTCTAGAATTCTTCAGAAAACAATGAGCCAAGTTAAAAGTCACAGTGGAACTCCTGAAAGTTGTCATCAGCAGAGATTTTAGGATACCATTAGCTGGAGATTATTGAGAACGAGCATATTTTAATCATACTACACTTAATCCTAAAACATAGGCAATCTGAATACATTAATTTAGATAATTCTTACAGTCCTAAAGCCTGTGATTCCTTAAATTCACCCTAGATGGATGCAATGAGAACTATACTAAGGTTGTTTGCATTTTAAGCCTACTTCTTTTTATAATATTTAGACTGTTCTTCATTCCCATACAAATGGAGAAGTACTGAGACAGCTTAGATGAAAAAGAGAACAACCTTCAACCTTTCCTACCAGAAAACTGGGCGATTATTTCTGACAAAGCAATTGATTATTTTTCTTTAGTTCAACTGCTTTGATCTTTAAAGTGAAAGGATTTTCTGCACCTAGAAGAGACAAGGCAAAATCTTGATTAAGTGCAACTGGATTTTACTTGACAAAACAGTTTAGCTACTTAAATGTCAAGTCCTCTGAGTATATAAAATCAATAACATACTAGAATATCAATTTTTTCATCCATCCTACATTTTATGATTTGCTTGTACTTCTGAAAGTATTAATACACTGCCAGATGCTAACACCACAAAAATGTTAAGAACTAATTTTGTTGCTTTGAAAAAGAATAATAGCAGAATCTCCAAAGTATCAATTTAATAACTTACAGATCTTGTCTGCTATGTGAATGACAATGGGACAGTCAGGACAAAAGGCATGATCTGTCTATTAAAATCTTACTACAAAGTCTTGCTGTTAAACAGTGGAGTCTTTATATTAATTTTATTCATACTAAATATTTCAAGATGATAATACACAGGAATAAATAACCCATAATCTCTTTCCAAAAAAACTGCACAGATTCAACAAAAAGCCAAAATAATCTCTTTTAACCGAAATAGCTCTTTGTTTAGGTATATTCTCCACTTTTTTGTTGATTTCTTGAAATCTATTAATTGTATAATCTTCTGCATCATTGTTGATGGCCATGTCATTAATCTCATTACAAACAAGGGCATTGCTTCATCTTGATGACAACAGCTTTGAGCTAGTTTTGCTAACACTTTTGTCACTGAGTGAAAACTGTTTGAAAATGTCTGTTTTACTAATTTTTAAGTATCTTAATTCAGATGGGCAGCAATGTCATTCTCAGCTTTCTTAGCAGCCTTTTCTGCTGATTCTGTAATGACTTTAAACACTTTTATAATGGTAAGGTTCTTAGAGCTAAATAATTCATAAACACCAAGGAGTTTTGGTAAATATTTTTCAATTCTGTTTTAACATATATTTAAGCAACTGCTTAGGTATTATGACTTCAGTTAGCAGCTCTGCCATATAAACCCAAGAGTTCATTGGGTTAGTTTACTGATAAGAATGTTTCCATCATTACAGGTAATTCAAATTGGTCTAGATTATTTTGAGTACTTAACGTTTAAGAATTTTGCAAATAATTGCACCCCAAGGGGCTTTATGTTTGAATGGTAATGAAAAGACTGTTTTAGAAGAACTAACAAGTTTGCGGACTTGTGAGAAATTGTGGTGAAACAAAGTCTTCACTTGCTGCTATTTTCCTAGTTCCTGTCTAGTACCTGTCCTACATGACAAAACTGAGAACTGATAATACCTTGCCTCCAGATCAAGAATGAAGATCAGGCAGAATTTCTGCAAAACTCTATTTATTTCACATCCGCTCTCGTGATTGGCTATTTCTTGACTTTAGAATACAGAGGACTAAGCTCACTATAATAGAGAAACCTCTCCAAAGTTATTTTACTTCGGGGAATGTGATTATCCTTTGGAAAGAAAGCTTGCAGGTTTGTGGATTGTGAGGTGTCAACAATTACAGGGACTGGGAATGTGACAAGCAAGTGGTGCTTGACTAGCAAAAACCCAGATGAACTGTAGTGAGAGTAAAAGAGTATGTCAGTAAGAATCTTTTTACTTCACAATAAACAGCACTTTTGCAGTCTCTTTGATCTTGAATTCCATTTAGTATCTTCTTCCGCATGCCAGTCTCAGCAGTTTGGACCTGACATCACATGGTCTCCTGCAGGGTGGGAAATAAGGGGTATGATTTGTGGAGAGATGATTGGAGATTTATGCAGAGATTATTGTCCTCTTTTCAACGTGTATGGAGAATATATTCACCACATTTTGATTCCTGACACAGATATGCTTGACTGCAGAGGATATATTAAAATGCAAAAAGGCTCCAGGAGCTCACTGCCAGATTCACTTCCTAAGTAGGATACGTATTAGGCTGGTTTGGTGAGAAAAGCTGTGGGGTTTGCTGTGGTGGATTGTGATTGTCAGGGCTGTTCCAGAGGCCTGTGCTTTGGGGACCTCTTGAAAATCCTGTTACAGAGGTTTTTGCCTCATTGCTGCTTAAGGCCTTATTTGGCTTCAGAACAGATTATTTGTCATATTCAACTTGATCTCTTATTAGTTGGTCACTTTGTTAAAATTTACTTTGGGCAACTGCCAGACATCAGCATTCATTTTCTGCATAAGCCTTAACTCTGTCCTGCAAATCATTTTCCTGAGGCTCATTGACCAGATTGTTTCTTTTGTCATATCCATACTGATACATCTCTCATTTCTTTTCATGGTCCATTCCCCTACTTGGACAATAATTGGATAAGCACCAGGATTATTCCTTATCTGCAAACTTCTCCACAAACCTTTATTTCACAAGGAAAAAAATCTAGGTTACAGACTGGAATAAAGCCATGAGATCTCCAGCTAAGCCTCTAATACCAGCTCCATTGGACTGTGGCCACTGCATCCACCAGCTGCTGTAAAGACAGCCTTCTTGTGCCCAACAAGTCCCTGTCTGCTGCAGTAGTCCTGACATACTGTCAGGAAAAAGATTTCAAAAAATAAGAGCTGTTTTGTGAATTGCAGTGTGCATTCCACTGTAGCAGGACACTAGACATTTGTCAGGGTAGAGCCTGAGAGCAAGACAGTGACAGTGAGGTGAAATGCAACACCAAAATACAGGTATATCATTTCAGTCCATCAGTTAGCATCACTGACTAGCATCACTACATTTTCTTATCAAGTGTAGACATGCAGGCAGGCGAGAATTTTATGTAAAAATGCATACTTTTTTAAACATAAATGTCAATTTTTCATCTGTAAATAAACCAGGGAAACTAGAATAGAGTATTTGTCTACCTTTAAGTCTCTAGTTTAAATGAATTAAATTATATAATAACAGGGAGAATAAGAGTTCCTAAAAGAGAACATAAATGCAATTTCTGATTGTGATTTTTTTTCTTCCAAAATGGATAGTGGGTATTGATGTCTAGACCCTGAGATACTGGTGTGACTAGAGCTATCAAAACAAGATGAACAGACAGAAAAAGAGTGACTCATAAATCCAATTGACTGTCAAATTACAGTAGAACACTCCAATAAAAGCTCACTGCACAAAGCTTTAGGAAAATATACTGTTCAAAAATACATCCTAAAATGTATAATGAAATGTTAAGTCATAGTCTTTGTCATCATGGATGAAAATATAAATTTCTTCCTAAAAAACTTTGGATAAAAATAAATTAATGCATGTTTATGAAAGACTTGTTTTTCCTTAAAAGAGTAATGGGGCAGTAACTACAGATTGAAGGTGTATTTATGTAAGTAAAAAAAAGAAAACTGCAGAGAAATATGAAATATGGCAGGTATTGCAACATTTTACTATGAGGGACATTTTTCCATTTATATTCGCAATAAGGGACACCCACTGACTTTGGGCAGTCAGTAGTATTATAAGTATTAAGGGATTATGCAGGTCAAAGTGATTATGATGGACATCTATCTTTACAGAAAGCAATCAGTAAGTAATTTAGAGTAAATTATGAGTCACATTAAACCTAACCTTTGTATGTACTCCAAATTTTTATGAACATTCCATCTCTCTACTTGTCAGTAGAAAGTTGACGCACTTGTAGTCTCTTGTTCATCTTTAAATATGTTGCTTTTTTTTAGCAGAAATAATGTCCTTTTCTTAGGTGTCATATTAACTACCATACTTGTTTTTTGCCAACTGATACAATATTTACATGACTGCAAAAAGAAGAAATAAGCAGGCCCCTTATTAAACTAGTGTGATAACAGAAAGAGAGTAGGAAACTGGAAAGATTACTGAAACAGAGAACACAAATGGTCTAACTTGTCTACAGGTCTTAATGGGTCTATAATTGTTTAACCTACTTTATAACTCTTTTTTTTCTTCTTTAAGCTTTTCACATTAACTTACATATGTGTGCGTGTGTGTATATATATCTATGTGTATATATATGATCTCATAGGACTCTTTTCAGACTATAGCTAAATAACGTGTACACAAAACAGTGATAGTTCTTTTGGAGGCTTCATGATGTCAGAGTAAGCCTCTGTTCCACAGGTTCAGGAAGTTATGATTTTCTCAGATGCCACAAAAAAACTGTCAGAAGCATAAGCAAAAAAAATGAGCAGAAAGAATACACGTAAATAGATACATTCAACAGTATATGTAAGAGAAAAGAGAGACTTTAAACTGTGTGGAAACTGCAGGATACCAAAATGATCAATGAAGAGCTGCTTGTTGATTTTACTGTAATGCTGATGTGGTTTTGTTGTGTTAATAACAATATGGTGGTGCACATAGAACTATGAACAGTCATAAATTTCTAACTTTTGATTTAAATAAATAAAACCAAATAAATGCAGGATTTAAACAGGCTGTAGTCTACATTATTAATCAAGTTTACTGTGGTAGTAAGTAAAGAAATAGTCACAAATATTTTCCATTGTGCTAGGCACTGCAAAATTCAATGTAAAAATCAACTTTATATATATTAAAGACTGAAAACCAGACATAGGCATAAGAAGAAGTAAGGCATACAAAAATAAATAATATAAAAGCAACAAATATTTTTTTCATTCTATGGCCATATGTATATTCAGTAGATTTAACTAGGTAGTGGGAAAAAATGAAAGTAAAGACAAAAGCAGGTAGTAAGATAAAGGTGAGATGGTGGGAAGAAGATGATGGTTGAAACAGACAAATATTTTTGCAGAACAGGAATGAAGACACACAGTGATAGGTAGAGGACTCATTTAAACAATAGGAATAGGGCAGTGAAGTTCCACTACAGCCACAGTGTTGTAATATTCTCTGCACAGACAGTTTCTTCCTTCATTCAATTTCCTGGCTGTGTGATAGCTAGGATGGATTCAGTTCATCCTATTAGTAGTGTGGAGGGATACAGCTTCAAACATGAAAATGTAGGTATCTGCAATTTGAGGTTATATTTGTATAAGCTCCCAAGTTAGTCCTGGTCAGTGCTGCCAATGGATTCTGGACAGCTATCCTGTGAAGTAAATGCTGGTCTCAACTAGACCAGCTGTACTATTTCCATCTTTATTGACTACTGTGGGCACTGAGAGTATAGCATGGGTATAGACATGTATAATTTAAACTGTAAAATCTATGTGAACAATATTCTAGTTCTAGAGTCAGCTGTTAGTACCTTCCTATATTAGAGTGAAAGGGGGGGAAAAAAAAAAAAGGTTTCGATAATGCAGGTTATAGCAGTTCAAGCAACAGAATGGTCTCCAGGCAAGTTTTCCATTGAATTTGTTTTCTATAAGAATTTAGATAAAACAACACTGACATTTTGAAATAACTTTGAATAATAGATATTTTGAAAACAAAAATTTCAGGAGGCAAGAACTATTTCAATTCTTCCTCTTTCAGGCATAACCTGGCTTACGTACATAACATGTTTCAGTAACTGTAGTCCAAATGCTTTTGTTTTTCTAGAATTCTGATTCATTTTAGTTACTGTGAAGAATCAGATTAAATGCTCACAAAGTACAAATTATTAGATAACATTTTTATGCAGTACCACTGCTCTATGTTCCCTAAAGTAACTAGCTTAATATTTTCTTTCAGAATTTGTAACTCATTATAATTTTATTGTTAGCAATTCCTGCAGATTTTCATTTTCTTGTTTGAAACAAATACAGTGACAATAAAATATTTCTTTGTCAAGCTCTTTTACTGCCTGCTATCGTACCTTGTTCCCTCTTGGTTGAGCACTTCTCTTGAAAAATTACTAAGCTATAAAGATGTATCTTCAAAATGCATCATTTTTAAGGAGGAATACTTACTCAATTTAGAGAACTGAAATATTCCAGACTGTATTTTATATATGTGGATTGTGGTATCCTCTCCAGATTTATTCACTGAGGCACCCAGGGACCATTCCTTCCCAGTACATCACAGAGCATTTGGAAGGTGCTTTATAAAGAACTTGAAGTTAATCTTCCTGTCCTGAAAAGCTGTTATTCTTGAAAGAATAACCCTACCCTCTGAGTTGAAATTAAAATAACTCAAATTTGAAAGACAGGATACAATTTGCAAAGTGTGAATCGTAAGATATTTTTAAATATACTTTTTAATATTTCACAACTATTTTTCAACTTATTGATGATTCTACTCCTGCTATAAAGTAAATATGGCCTTGAACCAAATTAACATTGGTTTAAACATTACTTAAAATTAGCCCCCAATAAAATTATCACAACCTGCTTAAAACGATTTTTCATATGTTGCTGACCTACAGCTCTATGGCAATCTTTTAATTGTTCAAATTCCTGTGGTTTGATTAATTACTAGCCCCAAATCTATGTAACCATACATTGCATGTGGATATCTCGGCTCTTTTCCCATCTCTTTCTTTACATGCTCTGCCCTACATATTTTGCATTTTACAGCAGCCCTTGCAATTGCCCCAGACTCTTGGTGGGAATGTGAGGGGGAGCTGGCTGGGAGGAACTTTGCAGACTAAAATTTCTCCTCTAAATTTTTCTATCTACACTCTAAAATAACAGCACCATCTCACACTACTAATTATGAATAGTGAATTTTTAAAAACAGTTTGGAGGGGGTGAAAGAACTCAGGAAAGAAACATGCAAAGAAATTGAGCCAAGGATGTAATTGAGGGTCAAAAGATGTGGGATAATACATAGATGATGGAGACACAGATTTGAAAGGAAAGACTGTAGGTAGTCCATGAAAAGAAAGCATTTTAATTTAAAGTCTGAGACTCTTTTCATTTAAAGAGGTAATAATGAATTTTGTGCTGACATAAACACAGGATGTTCCAGTGAATAAAATAAGACACAAATACCAGTGTTAGCATTATCCTAACAGCTATCTTTTTAGTA